>NW_027274347.1:0-109128 GCF_030028105.1 Mobula birostris | reverse complement strand
ATAGGTGAAGACCTGCGAGGTGCGCGAAAACACGTCGATATAGGGTAAGCTATGAGAGGTGAGCAATAACACAGCGATCAAGGTGAAGCTATGGGATGTGAATGCGAAAACAGCGATGAAGGCGAAGCTATGGGAGGTGCGCGAAAACAAAGCGATATAGGGGACGGTATGAGATGTGCATGAATACACGGCGATATTGGGGAAGCCATGAGAGGTGCCTGAAAACACAGCGATATAGGGGAAGGTATGAGAGGTATGCAAAATCACAGCGATATAGGAGAAGTTAAGAGAGGTGCGTGAAAACACAGCGATATAGGGGAAGGTATGAGAGGTGCACGAAGGCACAGCGTTATAGGGGATGCTATGGGAGGTGCGCGAAAACACAGAGATATAGGGGAAGTTATGAGAAGTGTGTGAAAACACAGCGATATAGGGAAAGGTATGACAGGTGCACGAAAACACAGTGATATAGGGGAAGGAATCGGAAGTGCGCGAAAACAGGGCGCTATAGGGGAAGGTATGAGAGGTACGCGAAGGCACAGCGATATAGGGGATGCTATGGGAGGTGCGCGAATACACAGCGATATAGGGGACATTATGAGATGTGCATAAAAACACGGCGATATAGGGGAAGTTATGAGAGGTGCGCAAAAATACAGCAATGTAGGAGAATTTATGAGAGGTGCGTGAAAACGCAGCGATATAGGGGTAGTTATGAGAGGTGCACGAAAACACAGCGATATTGGGGAAGGTATGGGAGGTGCGCGAAAACAGGGCGATATAGGGGAAGTTATGAGAGGTGCGCGAAGGCATAGCGATATGGGGGAAGACATGAGAGCTGCGCAGAAACAGGGCAATATAGTGGAACCTGTGGGATGTGCGCGAAACCACGGCGATACAGAGGAATGTATCAGAGGTGCGAGAAAACACAGCGATATAGGGGACGCTATGGGACATGCGCAAAAAAACAGTGATATAGGGGAAGGTATGAGATGTGCGAAAAAATACATCGATATAGGGGAAGGTATGAGAGCTGCGTGAAAACATAGTGATATAGATGAAGTTATGAGAGGAGCGCGAAAACAGGGCGATATAGGGGAAGTTATGAGAGGTGCGTGAAAACCCAGCGACATTGGGGATGTTATGAGATGTACATGAAAACACTGTGATATTGGGGAAGGTATGCGCGGTGTGCAAAAACACAGCATATACGGTAATGCATGAGAGGTGCGCGAAGGCACAGCGATATAGGGGATGCTATGAGAGGTGCGTGAAAACACCGTAATATAGGGGAAGACATGAGAGGTATGCAAAAACAAGGCGAAAAAGTGGAACCTATGGGATGTGCGCAAAACCACGGCGATACAGGGGAATGTATCAGAGGTGCGAGAAAACACAGCAATATAGGGGACTCTATGGGACATGCGCAAAAAAACAGTGATTTAGGGGAAGGCATGAGAGGTGTGCAAGAACACGGCGATATAGGGGAAATTGTAAGAGGTGCGCGAAAACATGGCAATACAGGAGAATGTATCAGATGTGCGAGAAAACACAGCGATATAGGGGAAGTAATGATAGGAGCGAAAACATAGCGATATTGGTGAAGACATGCGAGGTGCGCGAAAACACGGCGATATAGGGTAAGCTATGAGAGGTGAGCAATAACACAGCGATCAAGGTGAAGCTATGGGATGTGAATGCGAAAACAGCGATGTAGGCGAAGCTATGGGAGGTGCGCGAAAACAAAGCGATATAGGGGACGGTATGAGATGTGCATGAATACACGGCGATATTGGGGAAGCCATGAGAGGTGCCTGAAAACACAGCGATATAGGGGAAGGTATGAGTGGTGTGCAATAACACAGCGATCAAGGTGAAGCTATGGGATGTGCGCGAAAACAGCGATGTAGGCGAAGCTATGGGAGGTGCGCCAAAACACAGCGATATAGGGGACGGTATGGATGTGCATGAATACACGGCGATATTGGGGAAGCCATAGGAGGTGCCTGAAAACACAGCGATATAGGGGAAGGTATGAGAGGTGTGCAAAATCACAGCGATATAGGAGAAGTTAAGAGAGGTGCGTGAAAACACAGCTAAAATAGGGGAAGGTATGAGAGGTGCGCGAAAGCACAGCGATATACGGGACGGTATGAGATGTGCATGAATACACGGCAATAGACGGGAAACCATGAGAGGTGTGCGAAAACACAGCGATATAGGGGAAGCTATGAGAGGTGCATGAAAACACAGTGATATAGATGAAGGTATGAGAGGAGTGCGAAAACAGTGCGATATAGGGGAAGTTATGAGAGGTGCGTGAAAACCCAGCAATATAGGGGACGTTATGAGATGTGCATGAAAACACGGCGATATAGGGGAAGGTATGAGAGGTGTACAAAAACACAGTGATATAGGAGAAGTTATGAGAGGTGTGCGAAAACAGAGCGATATTGGGGAAGGTATGAAAGGTGCACGAAAACACAGAGATACACACGGGAAGGAATGGGAGGTGCTCGAATACACAGCGATATAGGGGACGTTATGAGATGTGCATAAAAACACGGCGATATAGGGGAAGTTATGAGAGGTGCACAAAAATACAGCAATATAGGAGAAGTTATGAGAGGTGTGTGAAAACATAGCGATATAGGGGGAGGTATGAGAGGTACACGAAAACACAGCGATATAGGGGAAGGTACGGGAGGTGCTCGAAAGCAGGGCGATATAGGGGATGCTATAGGAGCTGCGTGAATACGCAGCGATATAGGGGACGTGATGAGATGTGCATGAAAATGCAGCGATATTAGGGAAGGTATGAGAGGTGCACAAAAACACAGCGATATAGTAGAAGTTATGAGAGGTGTGTGAAAACACAGTGATATATGGGAAGGTATGAAAGGTGCACGAAAACCCAGCGATTTCGGGGAAGGAATGGGAGATGCACGAAAACAGGGCGATATAGGGGAAGGTTTGAGAGGTGCGCGAAGGCACAGCGATATAGGGGATACTATGGGAGGTGCGTGAATGCACAGCGATATAGGGGAAGGTATGAGAGGTGTGCGAAAACACAGCGATATAGGGTACGGTATGAGATGTGCATGAATACACGGCGATATTGGGGAAGCCATCAGAGGTGCGAGAAAACACAGCGATAAAGGGGACATTATGAGATGTGGATAAAAACATGGCGATATAGGGGAAGGTATGAGAGGTGTGCAAAAACACAGCGATATAGGAGAAGTTAAGAGAGGTGCGTGAAAACACAGCGATTTAGGGGAAGGTATGAGGGGAGTACGAAAACACAGCGTTATCGGGAAAGTATGGGAGGTGCGCGAAAACTGGGCAATATAGGGGAAGCTATCAGAGGTGAGCAAAAACACGGCGATACAGGGGAAGCTATGGGAGGTGCGTGAATACACAGCGATATAGGGGACTTGATGAGATGTGCATGAAAATGCAACGATATTAGTGAAGGTATGAGAGGAGCACGAAAACACAGCGATACAGGGGAAGGTATGAGAGGTGCACAAAAACAGAGATATAGGTGAAGGAATGGGAGGTGCGCGAAAACAGGGCCATATAGATGAAGTTATGAGAGGTATGCGAAGGCACAGCAATAAAGGGGATGCTATGGAATATGCGCGAAAACACAGTGATATAGGGGAAGACAGGAGCGGTGCGCGAAAACGCGACGATATAGCGGAATCTATGAGAGGTGAGCAAAAACACGGCGATACAGGGGAAGCTATGAGAGGTGAGCAATAACGCAGTGATAAAGGTGAATGTATGCGATGTGCGCGAAAAGACAGCGATATAGGGAAAGGTATGAGAGGTGCGCAAGGCACAGTGATATAGTGGATGCTATGGGAGCTGCGTGAATACACAGCGCTATAGGGGACGTGATGAGATGTGCATGAAAACAGTGATATTAGGGAAGGTATGAGAGGTGCACAAAAACACAACGATATAGGAAAAGTTATGAGAGTTGTGTGAAAACACAGCGATATAGGGGAAGGTATGAGAGGTGCACGAAAACACGGCGATATTGGGGAAGTTATGGGAGGTGCGCAAAAACAGGGTGATATAGATGAAGGCACAGCAATATAGGGGATGCTATGGATGGTGCACGAAAACACAATGATATAGGGGAAGACATGAGAAGTGCGCGAAAACAAGGCAATATAGTGGAAGCTATGAGAGGTGAGCTAAAACCCGCCGATACAGGGGAAGGTATGAGAGGTGTGTGAAAACACAGCGATATAGGGGAAGTTATGAGATGTGCATGAAAACACGGCGATATAGGGGAAGGTATGAGAGGTGCACGGAAACTGCGATATAGGTGAAGGAATGGGAGGTGCACGAAAACAGGGCGATATAGGGGAAGGTATGAGAGGTGCGCGAAGTCACAGCGATATAGGGAATGCTATGGGAGGTGCGCAAATACACAGCGATGTAGGAGACGTTATGAGATGTGTATAATAATACGGCGATATAGGGGAAGTAATGACAGGTGCGCAAAAACACTGCGATGGAGGCGAAGGTATGAGAGGTGTGCGAAAACTCAGCGATATAGGGGATGGTATGAGATGTGCATGAATACACGGCAATAGTCGGGAAACCATGAGAGGTATGTGAAAACACAGCGATATAGGGGAAGTTATGAGAGGTGCGCAAGGCACAGCGATATAGGAGAAGGTATGGAAGGTGCTCGAAAACAGGGTGCTATAGATGAAGGCACAGCAATATAGGGGATGCTATGGAAGGTGCACGAAAACACAATGATATAGGGGAAGACATGAGAGGTGCGCGAAAACAAGGCAATATAGTGGAAGCTATTAGAGGTGAGCTAAAACCCGCCGATACAGGGGAAGGTATGAGAGGTGTGCGAAAACACAGCGATATAGGAGAAGTTAAGAGAGCTGCGTGAAAACACAGCGATATAGGGGAAGGTATGAGAGGTGTGCGAAAACACAGCGATATAGGGGACGGTATGAGATGTGCATGAATACACGGCGATATTGGGGAAGCCATGAGAGGTGCCTGAAAACACAGCGATATAGGGGAAGGTATGAGAGATGTACAAAAACACAGCAATATAGGAGAAGTTAAGAGAGGTGCGTGAAAACACAGCGATATAGGGGAAGGTATGAGAAGAGCACGAAAACACAGCGATATCGGGGAAGGTATGGGAGGTGCATGAAAACAGGGCGATATAGGGGAAGGTATGAGAGGTGCGTGAACGCACAGCGATATAGGGAATGTTATGGGAGGTGCACAAAAACACAGCGAAATAGGGGACGTTATGAGATGTGCATGAAAACACAGCGAAATAGGGGAAGGTATGAGAGGTGCACGAAAACGCAGCGATAGAAGGGAAGGTATAGGAGGTGCACGAAAACTGGGCGATATAGGGGAAGGTATGAGAGGTGCACGAAGGCACAGCGATATAGGGGATGCTATGGGAGGTGCGCGAAAACACACTAATATAGGGGACGGTATGAGATGTGCATAAAAATACGACGATATAGGGGCAGGTATGAGAGATGCGCGAAAACACGGCGATATAGGGGAAAGTATGAGAGGTGCACGAAAACTTGGCGTTACAGGGGAATGCATCAGAGGTGCCAGAAAACACAGCGATGTAGTGGAATACATGAGAGGTGCGCGAAAACAGGGCAATATAGTGGAAGATATGGGATGTGCACGAAAACAGGACGATATAGGGGAAGGTATAAGAGGTGCACAAAAAACACAGCGATATAGGGGACGCAATGGGACGTGTGCAAAAACACAAAGATATAGGGGAAGGTATGAGAGGTGTGCGAGAATTCGGCGATATAGGGTAAATTATGAGAGGTGTGCGAAAACACGTCGATACGGCAGAATGTATCAGATGTGCGAGAAAACAGCGCTATAGGGGAAGTATTGAGAGGAGCGAAAACATAGCGATCTAGGTGAAGACATGAGAGGTGCGCGAAAACACAGTAATATAGGGGAAGCTATGAGAGGTGAGTAAAAACACGGCGATACAGGGGAAGCTATGACAGGTGAGCAATTATACAGCGATAAAGGTGAATCTATGCGATGTGCGCGAAAAGACAGCGATATAGGGGAAGCTATGAGAGGTGCGCAAGGCACAGCGATATAGGGGATACTATGGGATGTGCGTGAATACACGGCGATATATGGGACGTTATGAGATGTGCATGAAAACGCAACGGTATTAGGGAAGGTATGAGAGGTGCACAAAAACACAGCTATATAGGAGAAGTTATGAGAGGTGTGCGAAAACACAGCGATATAGGGGAAGGTATGGGAGGTGCACGAATACATAGTGATATAGGTGACGTTATGAGATGTGCATAAAATCACGGCGATATAGTGGAAGTTATGAGAGGTGCGCAAAAATACAGAAATATAGGAGAAGTTATGAGAGGTGCGTGAAAACACAACGATATAAGGGGAGGTATGAGAGGTACACGAAAACGCAGCGATATAAGGGAAGGTATAGGAGGTGCGCGAAAACAAGGCAATATAGGGGAAGGTATGAGAGGTGCACGAACACGCAGCGATATAAGGGAAGGTATAGGAGGAGAGCGAAAACAGGGCGATATAGGGGAAGGTATGAGAGGTGCACGAAGGCACAGCGATTTAGGGGATGCTATGGGAGGTGCGTGAATATACAGCGATATAGGGGATGTGATGAGATGTGCATGAAAACACAGCGATATTAGGGAAGGTATGAGAGGTGCACAAAACCACAGCGATATAGGAGAAGTTATGAGAGGTGTGTGAAAACACAGCGATATAGGGGAAGGTATGAGAGATGAACGAAAACAGCGATATAGGTGAAGGAATGGGAGGTGCGTGAAAACAAGGCAATATAGTGGAAGGTATGAGAGGTGAGCAATAACACAGCGATAAAGGTGAATCTATAGGATGTGCACGAAAAGACAGCGATATAGGGGAAGCTATGAGAGGTGCGCGAAGGCACAGCGATATAGGGGATGCTATGGGAGGTGCGCGAATACACAGCGATATAGGGGACGTTATGAGAGGTGCGCAAAAACACGGCGATACAGGGGAAGCTATGAGAGGTGAGCAATAACAAAGCGATAAAGGTGAATCTATGGGATGTGCGCGAAAATACAGCGATATAGGGGAAGGTATGAGAGGTGCGCAAGGCACAGCTATATAGGGGGAGTTATGAGAGGTGAACGAAAACACAGCGATATAGGGGAAGGTATGGAAGGTGCTCGAAAACTGGGTGATATAGATGAAGTTATGAGAGGTATGCGAAGGCATAGCAATATAGGGGATGCTATGGAAGGTTCGCGAAAACACAGTGATATAGTGGAAGACAGGAAAGGTATGCGAAAACACGGTGATATAGGGGAAGCTATGAGAGGTGAGCAAAAAACATGGCGATACAGGGGAAGTTATGAGAGGTGAGCAATAACACAGCCATAAAGGTGAACCTATGGGATGCCTGCGAAAAGACATCGATATAGGGAAAGGTATGAGTGGTGCGCAAGGCACAGCCATATAGGGGATGCTATGGTAGGTGCGTGAATGCACTGCGATATAGGGGACGTGATGAGATGTGCATGAAAACGCAGCGATATTAGGGAAGGTATGAGAGGTGCACAAAAACACAGCTATATAGGAGAAGTTATGAGAGGTGTGCAAAAACACAGCGATATAGGGGAAGGTATGGGAGGTGCACGAATACACAGCGATATAGGGGACGTTATGAGATGTGCATAAAATCACGGCGATGTAGGGGAAGCTATGAGAGGTGAGCAATAACACAGCGATAAAGGTGAATCTATAGGGTGTGCGCGACAAGACAGCGATATAGGGGAAGGTACGAGAGGTACGCAAGGCACAGCGATATAGGAGAAGGTATGGAAGGTGCTCGAAAACAGGGTGATATAGATGAAGTTATGAGAGGTATGCGAAGGCACTGCAATATAGGGGATGCTATCGAAGGTGCGCGAAAACACAGTGATATAGGGGAAGACATGAGAGGTGCGCGAAAACAAGGCAATATAGTGGAAGCTATGAGAGGTGAGCTAAAACCCGGCGATACATGGGAAGCTATAAGAGGTGAGCTAAAACCCGGCGATACAGGGGAAGCTATGAGAGGTGAGCAATAACACAGCGATAAAGGTGAATCTCTGGGATGTGTGCGAAAGGACAGCGATATAGGGAAGGTATGAGAGGTGCGCAAAACACAGCGATATAGGGGACGGAATGAGATGTGCATGAATACACGGCGATAGTCGGGAAAGCATGAGGGGTGTGTGAAAACACAACGATATAGGGGAAGTTCTGAGAGGTGCGCAAAAACAGGACGATATAGGGGAAGTTATGAGAGGTGCGTGAAAACCCAGCAATATAGGGAACGTTATGAGATGTGCATGAAAACACGGCGATATAGGAGAAGGTATGAGAGGTGCACGAAGGCACAGCGATATAGGGGATGTTATGGGAGCTGCGCGAAAACACAGTGATATTGGGGACGGTATGAGATGTGTATGAAAACACGGTGATATAAGGGAAGCTATGAGAGGTGCGCGAAAACACGGTGATATAGGGGAAATTATGAGAGGTGCGCGAAAACTTGGAGTTACAGGGGAATGCATCAGAGGTGTGAGAAAACACAGCGATGTAGGGGAAGACATGAGAGGTGCGCAAAAACAGGGCTATATAGTGGAAGCTATGGGATGTGCGCTAAAACAGGGCGATGTAAGGGAAGGTATGAGAGGTGCGTGAAAGCACAGCGATATAGAGGACGCTATGGGACGTGCGCGAAAACACAGTGATATAGGGGAAGGTATGAGAGGTGTGCGAAAACACGGCGATACAGGGGAAGCTATGAGAGGTGAGCAATAACACAGCGATAAAGGTGAATCTATGGGATGTGAGCGAAAAGACAGTGATATAGGGGAAGCTATGAGAGGTGCGCAAGGCACAGCGATATAGGGGATGCTATGGGAGGTGTGTGAATACACAGCGATATAGGGGACGTGATGATATGTGCATGAAAACGCAGCGATATAGGGGAAGGTATGAAAGGTGCACGAAAACACAGAGATATATACAGGAAGGAATTGGAGGTGCACGAATACACAGCGATATAGGGGACGTTATGAGATGTGCATGAAAACACAGCCATATAGGGGAAGCTTTGAGAGGTGCACGAAAACGCAGTGATATAAGGGAAGGTATAGGAGGTGCGCGAAAACAGGGCAATATAGGGGAAGGTATGAGAGGTGCACGAAAACGCAGCGATATAAGGGAAGGTATAGGAGGTGCGCGAAAACTGGGCGATATAAGGCAAGGTATGAGAGATGCACGAAGGCACAGCGATATAGGGGATGCTATGGGAGGTGGGGGAAAACACAGCGATATAGGAGACGGTATGAGATGTGCATAAAAACATGGCGATATAGGGGAAGGTATGAGAGGTGCGCGTAAACACGGCGATATAGGGGAAAGAATGAGAGGTGCGCGAAAATTTGGCGTTACAGGGGAATGCATCAGAGGTGCCAGAAAACACAGCGATGTAGTGGAAGACATGAGAGGTGCGCGAAAACAGGGCAATATTGTGGAAGTTATGGGATGTGCGCGAAAACAGGGCGATATAGGGGACGCTATGGGACGTGCGCGAAAACACAGTGATATAGGGGAAGGTATGAGAGGTGTGTGACAACACGGCGATATAGGGGAAATTATGAGAGGTGTGCAAAAACACGGCGATACGGGAGAATGTATCAATTGTGCGAGAAAACACAGTGATATAGGGGAAGTATTGAGAGGAGCGAAAGCATAGCGATCTAGGTGAAGACATGAGAGGTGAGCAAAAACACGGCAATACAGGGGAAGCTATGAGAGGTGAGCAATAACACAGCGATAGAGGTGAATCTATGGGATGTGCGCGAAAAGACAGCGATATAGGGGAAGCTATGAGAGGTGCGCAAGGCACAGCGATATAGGGGATGCTATGGGAGTAGTGCGAATACACAGCGATATAGGGGACGTGATGAGATGTGCATGAAAACTCAGCGATGTTAGGGAAGTTATGAGAGGTGCGCAAAAACACAGTGATACAGGAGAAGTTATGAGAAGTGTGTGAAAACACAGCGATATAGGGGAAGGTATGACAGGTGCACGAAAACACAGCGATATAGAGGAAGAAATCGGAGGTGCGCGAAAACAGGGCGATATAGGGAAGGTATGAGAGGTGAGCAATAACACAGCGATCAAGGTGAAGCTAAGGGATGTGCGCAAAAACAGCGATGTAGGCGAAGCTATGGGAGGTGCGCGAAAGCACAGCGATATTGGGGAAGGTATGAGATGTACGAAACAATACATCGATATAGGGGAAGGTATGAGAGCTGCGTGAAAACATAGTGATATATGTGAAGGTATGAGAGGAGCGCGAAAACAGGGCGATATATGGGAAGTTCTGAGAGGTGCGTGAAAACCCAGCGATCATTGGGGACGTTATGAGATGTGCATGAAAACACGGTGATATTGGGGAAGGTATGAGCGTTGTGCAAAAACACAGCATATACGGTAATGCATGAGAGGTGCGCGAAGGCACAGTGATATAGGGGATGGTATGGGAGGTGCGCAAATACACAGCGATATAGGGGCGTTATGAGATGTGCATGAAAAAACGACAATATAGAGGAAGGTATAAGAGCTGCGCAAAAATACAGTGATATACGGGAAGTTATGAGAGGTGCGTGAAAACACAGCGATATAAGGGAAGGTATGGGAGGTGCGCGAAAACAGGGCAATATAGGGGAAGTTATGAGAGGTGCGCAAGGCACAGCGATATAGGGGATGCTATGGGAGGAGTGCGAATACACAGCGATATAGGGGACGTGATGAGATGTGCATGAAAACACAGCCATATAGGGGAAGCTTTGAGAGGTGCACGAAAACGCAGTGATATAAGGGAAGGTATAGGAGGTGCGCGAAAACAGGGCAATATAGGGGAAGGTATGAGAGGTGCACGAAAACGCAGCGATATAAGGGAAGGTATAGGAGGTGCGCGAAAACTGGGCGATATAAGGCAAGGTATGAGAGATGCACGAAGGCACAGCGATATAGGGGATGCTATGGGAGGTGGGGGAAAACACAGCGATATAGGAGACGGTATGAGATGTGCATAAAAACATGGCGATATAGGGGAAGGTATGAGAGGTGCGCGTAAACACGGCGATATAGGGGAAAGAATGAGAGGTGCGCGAAAATTTGGCGTTACAGGGGAATGCATCAGAGGTGCCAGAAAACACAGCGATGTAGTGGAAGACATGAGAGGTGCGCGAAAACAGGGCAATATTGTGGAAGTTATGGGATGTGCGCGAAAACAGGGCGATATAGGGGACGCTATGGGACGTGCGCGAAAACACAGTGATATAGGGGAAGGTATGAGAGGTGTGTGACAACACGGCGATATAGGGGAAATTATGAGAGGTGTGCAAAAACACGGCGATACGGGAGAATGTATCAATTGTGCGAGAAAACACAGTGATATAGGGGAAGTATTGAGAGGAGCGAAAGCATAGCGATCTAGGTGAAGACATGAGAGGTGAGCAAAAACACGGCAATACAGGGGAAGCTATGAGAGGTGAGCAATAACACAGCGATAGAGGTGAATCTATGGGATGTGCGCGAAAAGACAGCGATATAGGGGAAGCTATGAGAGGTGCGCAAGGCACAGCGATATAGGGGATGCTATGGGAGTAGTGCGAATACACAGCGATATAGGGGACGTGATGAGATGTGCATGAAAACTCAGCGATGTTAGGGAAGTTATGAGAGGTGCGCAAAAACACAGTGATACAGGAGAAGTTATGAGAAGTGTGTGAAAACACAGCGATATAGGGGAAGGTATGACAGGTGCACGAAAACACAGCGATATAGAGGAAGAAATCGGAGGTGCGCGAAAACAGGGCGATATAGGGAAGGTATGAGAGGTGAGCAATAACACAGCGATCAAGGTGAAGCTAAGGGATGTGCGCAAAAACAGCGATGTAGGCGAAGCTATGGGAGGTGCGCGAAAGCACAGCGATATTGGGGAAGGTATGAGATGTACGAAACAATACATCGATATAGGGGAAGGTATGAGAGCTGCGTGAAAACATAGTGATATATGTGAAGGTATGAGAGGAGCGCGAAAACAGGGCGATATATGGGAAGTTCTGAGAGGTGCGTGAAAACCCAGCGATCATTGGGGACGTTATGAGATGTGCATGAAAACACGGTGATATTGGGGAAGGTATGAGCGTTGTGCAAAAACACAGCATATACGGTAATGCATGAGAGGTGCGCGAAGGCACAGTGATATAGGGGATGGTATGGGAGGTGCGCAAATACACAGCGATATAGGGGCGTTATGAGATGTGCATGAAAAAACGACAATATAGAGGAAGGTATAAGAGCTGCGCAAAAATACAGTGATATACGGGAAGTTATGAGAGGTGCGTGAAAACACAGCGATATAAGGGAAGGTATGGGAGGTGCGCGAAAACAGGGCAATATAGGGGAAGTTATGAGAGGTGCGCAAGGCACAGCGATATAGGGGATGCTATGGGAGGAGTGCGAATACACAGCGATATAGGGGACGTGATGAGATGTGCATGAAAACTCAGCGATGTTAGGGAAGTTATGAGAGGTGTGCAAAAACACAGTGATACAGGAGAAGTTATGAGAAGTGTGTGAAAACACAGCGATATAGGGGAAGGTATGACAGGTGCACGAAAACACAGCGATATAGAGGAAGAAATCGGAGGTGCGCGAAAACAGGGCGATATAGGGAAGGTATGAGAGGTGAGCAATAACACAGCGATCAAGGTGAAGCTAAGGGATGTGCGCAAAAACAGCGATGTAGGCGAAGCTATGGGAGGTGCGCGAAAGCACAGCGATATTGGGGAAGGTATGAGATGTGCGAAAAAATACATCGATATAGGGGAAGGTATGAGAGCTGCGTGAAAACATAGTGATATATGTGAAGGTATGAGAGGAGCGCGAAAACAGGGCGATATAGGGGAAGTTCTGAGAGGTGCGTGAAAACCCAGCGATCATTGGGGACGTTATGAGATGTGCATGAAAACACGGTGATATTGGGGAAGGTATGAGCGGTGTGCAAAAACACAGCATATACGGTAATGCATGAGAGGTGCGCGAAGGCACAGTGATATAGGGGATGGTATGGGAGGTGCGCAAATACACAGCGATATAGAGGCGTTATGAGATGTGCATGAAAAAACGACAATATAAAATACAGTGATATAAGGGAAGGTATGGGAGGTGCGCGAAAACAGGGCAATATAGGGGAAGTTATGAGAGGTGCGCGAAGGCACAGCGATATAGGGGATGATATGAGAGGTGCGCGAAAACACCGTAATATAGGGGAAGACATGAGAGGTATGCAAAAACAAGGCGAAAAAGTGGAACCTATGGGACGTGCGCGTAACCACAGCGATACAGGGGAATGTATCAGAGGTGCGAGAAAACACAGCGATATAGGGGACGCTATGGGACATGCGAAAAAAAACAGTGATATAGGGGAAGGCGTGAGAGGTGTGACAGAACACGGCGATATAGGGGAAATTGTAAGAGGTGCACGAAAACATGGCAATACAGGAGAATGTATCAGATGTGCGAGAAAACACAGCGATATAGGGGAAGTAATGATAGGAGCGAAAACATAGCGATATAGGTGAAGACCTGCGAGGTGCGCGAAAACACGTCGATATAGGGTAAGCTATGAGAGGTGAGCAATAACACAGCGATCAAGGTGAAGCTATGGGATGTGAATGCGAAAACAGCGATGAAGGCGAAGCTATGGGAGGTGCGCGAAAACAAAGCGATATAGGGGACGGTATGAGATGTGCATGAATACACGGCGATATTGGGGAAGCCATGAGAGGTGCCTGAAAACACAGCGATATAGGGGAAGGTATGAGAGGTATGCAAAATCACAGCGATATAGGAGAAGTTAAGAGAGGTGCGTGAAAACACAGCGATATAGGGGAAGGTATGAGAGGTGCACGAAGGCACAGCGTTATAGGGGATGCTATGGGAGGTGCGCGAAAACACAGAGATATAGGGGAAGTTATGAGAAGTGTGTGAAAACACAGCGATATAGGGAAAGGTATGACAGGTGCACGAAAACACAGTGATATAGGGGAAGGAATCGGAAGTGCGCGAAAACAGGGCGCTATAGGGGAAGGTATGAGAGGTACGCGAAGGCACAGCGATATAGGGGATGCTATGGGAGGTGCGCGAATACACAGCGATATAGGGGACATTATGAGATGTGCATAAAAACACGGCGATATAGGGGAAGTTATGAGAGGTGCGCAAAAATACAGCAATGTAGGAGAATTTATGAGAGGTGCGTGAAAACGCAGCGATATAGGGGTAGTTATGAGAGGTGCACGAAAACACAGCGATATTGGGGAAGGTATGGGAGGTGCGCGAAAACAGGGCGATATAGGGGAAGTTATGAGAGGTGCGCGAAGGCATAGCGATATGGGGGAAGACATGAGAGCTGCGCAGAAACAGGGCAATATAGTGGAACCTGTGGGATGTGCGCGAAACCACGGCGATACAGAGGAATGTATCAGAGGTGCGAGAAAACACAGCGATATAGGGGACGCTATGGGACATGCGCAAAAAAACAGTGATATAGGGGAAGGTATGAGATGTGCGAAAAAATACATCGATATAGGGGAAGGTATGAGAGCTGCGTGAAAACATAGTGATATAGATGAAGTTATGAGAGGAGCGCGAAAACAGGGCGATATAGGGGAAGTTATGAGAGGTGCGTGAAAACCCAGCGACATTGGGGATGTTATGAGATGTACATGAAAACACTGTGATATTGGGGAAGGTATGCGCGGTGTGCAAAAACACAGCATATACGGTAATGCATGAGAGGTGCGCGAAGGCACAGCGATATAGGGGATGCTATGAGAGGTGCGTGAAAACACCGTAATATAGGGGAAGACATGAGAGGTATGCAAAAACAAGGCGAAAAAGTGGAACCTATGGGATGTGCGCAAAACCACGGCGATACAGGGGAATGTATCAGAGGTGCGAGAAAACACAGCAATATAGGGGACTCTATGGGACATGCGCAAAAAAACAGTGATTTAGGGGAAGGCATGAGAGGTGTGCAAGAACACGGCGATATAGGGGAAATTGTAAGAGGTGCGCGAAAACATGGCAATACAGGAGAATGTATCAGATGTGCGAGAAAACACAGCGATATAGGGGAAGTAATGATAGGAGCGAAAACATAGCGATATTGGTGAAGACATGCGAGGTGCGCGAAAACACGGTGATATAGGGTAAGCTATGAGAGGTGAGCAATAACACAGCGATCAAGGTGAAGCTATGGGATGTGAATGCGAAAACAGCGATGTAGGCGAAGCTATGGGAGGTGCGCGAAAACAAAGCGATATAGGGGACGGTATGAGATGTGCATGAATACACGGCGATATTGGGGAAGCCATGAGAGGTGCCTGAAAACACAGCGATATAGGGGAAGGTATGAGTGGTGTGCAATAACACAGCGATCAAGGTGAAGCTATGGGATGTGCGCGAAAAGACAGCGATATAGGGGAAGCTATGAGAGGTGCGCAAGGCACAGCGATATAGGGGATGCTATGGGAGGAGTGCGAATACACAGCGATATAGGGGACGTGATGAGATGTGCATGAAAACTCAGCGATGTTAGGGAAGTTATGAGAGGTGCGCAAAAACACAGTGATACAGGAGAAGTTATGAGAAGTGTGTGAAAACACAGCGATATAGGGGAAGGTATGACAGGTGCACGAAAACACAGCGATATAGAGGAAGAAATCGGAGGTGCGCGAAAACAGGGCGATATAGGGAAGGTATGAGAGGTGAGCAATAACACAGCGATCAAGGTGAAGCTAAGGGATGTGCGCAAAAACAGCGATGTAGGCGAAGCTATGGGAGGTGCGCGAAAGCACAGCGATATTGGGGAAGGTATGAGATGTACGAAACAATACATCGATATAGGGGAAGGTATGAGAGCTGCGTGAAAACATAGTGATATATGTGAAGGTATGAGAGGAGCGCGAAAACAGGGCGATATATGGGAAGTTCTGAGAGGTGCGTGAAAACCCAGCGATCATTGGGGACGTTATGAGATGTGCATGAAAACACGGTGATATTGGGGAAGGTATGAGCGTTGTGCAAAAACACAGCATATACGGTAATGCATGAGAGGTGCGTGAAGGCACAGTGATATAGGGGATGGTATGGGAGGTGCGCAAATACACAGCGATATAGGGGCGTTATGAGATGTGCATGAAAAAACGACAATATAGAGGAAGGTATAAGAGCTGCGCAAAAATACAGTGATATACGGGAAGTTATGAGAGGTGCGTGAAAACACAGCGATATAAGGGAAGGTATGGGAGGTGCGCGAAAACAGGGCAATATAGGGGAAGTTATGAGAGGTGCGCAAGGCACAGCGATATAGGGGATGCTATGGGAGGAGTGCGAATACACAGCGATATAGGGGACGTGATGAGATGTGCATGAAAACTCAGCGATGTTAGGGAAGTTATGAGAGGTGTGCAAAAACACAGTGATACAGGAGAAGTTATGAGAAGTGTGTGAAAACACAGCGATATAGGGGAAGGTATGACAGGTGCACGAAAACACAGCGATATAGAGGAAGAAATCGGAGGTGCGCGAAAACAGGGCGATATAGGGAAGGTATGAGAGGTGAGCAATAACACAGCGATCAAGGTGAAGCTAAGGGATGTGCGCAAAAACAGCGATGTAGGCGAAGCTATGGGAGGTGCGCGAAAGCACAGCGATATTGGGGAAGGTATGAGATGTGCGAAAAAATACATCGATATAGGGGAAGGTATGAGAGCTGCGTGAAAACATAGTGATATATGTGAAGGTATGAGAGGAGCGCGAAAACAGGGCGATATAGGGGAAGTTCTGAGAGGTGCGTGAAAACCCAGCGATCATTGGGGACGTTATGAGATGTGCATGAAAACACGGTGATATTGGGGAAGGTATGAGCGGTGTGCAAAAACACAGCATATACGGTAATGCATGAGAGGTGCGCGAAGGCACAGTGATATAGGGGATGGTATGGGAGGTGCGCAAATACACAGCGATATAGAGGCGTTATGAGATGTGCATGAAAAAACGACAATATAAAATACAGTGATATAAGGGAAGGTATGGGAGGTGCGCGAAAACAGGGCAATATAGGGGAAGTTATGAGAGGTGCGCGAAGGCACAGCGATATAGGGGATGATATGAGAGGTGCGCAAAAACACCGTAATATAGGGGAAGACATGAGAGGTATGCAAAAACAAGGCGAAAAAGTGGAACCTATGGGACGTGCGCGTAACCACAGCGATACAGGGGAATGTATCAGAGGTGCGAGAAAACACAGCGATATAGGGGACGCTATGGGACATGCGAAAAAAAACAGTGATATAGGGGAAGGCGTGAGAGGTGTGACAGAACACGGCGATATAGGGGAAATTGTAAGAGGTGCACGAAAACATGGCAATACAGGAGAATGTATCAGATGTGCGAGAAAACACAGCGATATAGGGGAAGTAATGATAGGAGCGAAAACATAGCGATATAGGTGAAGACCTGCGAGGTGCGCGAAAACACGTCGATATAGGGTAAGCTATGAGAGGTGAGCAATAACACAGCGATCAAGGTGAAGCTATGGGATGTGAATGCGAAAACAGCGATGAAGGCGAAGCTATGGGAGGTGCGCGAAAACAAAGCGATATAGGGGACGGTATGAGATGTGCATGAATACACGGCGATATTGGGGAAGCCATGAGAGGTGCCTGAAAACACAGCGATATAGGGGAAGGTATGAGAGGTATGCAAAATCACAGCGATATAGGAGAAGTTAAGAGAGGTGCGTGAAAACACAGCGATATAGGGGAAGGTATGAGAGGTGCACGAAGGCACAGCGTTATAGGGGATGCTATGGGAGGTGCGCGAAAACACAGAGATATAGGGGAAGTTATGAGAAGTGTGTGAAAACACAGCGATATAGGGAAAGGTATGACAGGTGCACGAAAACACAGTGATATAGGGGAAGGAATCGGAAGTGCGCGAAAACAGGGCGCTATAGGGGAAGGTATGAGAGGTACGCGAAGGCACAGCGATATAGGGGATGCTATGGGAGGTGCGCGAATACACAGCGATATAGGGGACATTATGAGATGTGCATAAAAACACGGCGATATAGGGGAAGTTATGAGAGGTGCGCAAAAATACAGCAATGTAGGAGAATTTATGAGAGGTGCGTGAAAACGCAGCGATATAGGGGTAGTTATGAGAGGTGCACGAAAACACAGCGATATTGGGGAAGGTATGGGAGGTGCGCGAAAACAGGGCGATATAGGGGAAGTTATGAGAGGTGCGCGAAGGCATAGCGATATGGGGGAAGACATGAGAGCTGCGCAGAAACAGGGCAATATAGTGGAACCTGTGGGATGTGCGCGAAACCACGGCGATACAGAGGAATGTATCAGAGGTGCGAGAAAACACAGCGATATAGGGGACGCTATGGGACATGCGCAAAAAAACAGTGATATAGGGGAAGGTATGAGATGTGCGAAAAAATACATCGATATAGGGGAAGGTATGAGAGCTGCGTGAAAACATAGTGATATAGATGAAGTTATGAGAGGAGCGCGAAAACAGGGCGATATAGGGGAAGTTATGAGAGGTGCGTGAAAACCCAGCGACATTGGGGATGTTATGAGATGTACATGAAAACACTGTGATATTGGGGAAGGTATGCGCGGTGTGCAAAAACACAGCATATACGGTAATGCATGAGAGGTGCGCGAAGGCACAGCGATATAGGGGATGCTATGAGAGGTGCGTGAAAACACCGTAATATAGGGGAAGACATGAGAGGTATGCAAAAACAAGGCGAAAAAGTGGAACCTATGGGATGTGCGCAAAACCACGGCGATACAGGGGAATGTATCAGAGGTGCGAGAAAACACAGCAATATAGGGGACTCTATGGGACATGCGCAAAAAAACAGTGATTTAGGGGAAGGCATGAGAGGTGTGCAAGAACACGGCGATATAGGGGAAATTGTAAGAGGTGCGCGAAAACATGGCAATACAGGAGAATGTATCAGATGTGCGAGAAAACACAGCGATATAGGGGAAGTAATGATAGGAGCGAAAACATAGCGATATTGGTGAAGACATGCGAGGTGCGCGAAAACACGGCGATATAGGGTAAGCTATGAGAGGTGAGCAATAACACAGCGATCAAGGTGAAGCTATGGGATGTGAATGCGAAAACAGCGATGTAGGCGAAGCTATGGGAGGTGCGCGAAAACAAAGCGATATAGGGGACGGTATGAGATGTGCATGAATACACGGCGATATTGGGGAAGCCATGAGAGGTGCCTGAAAACACAGCGATATAGGGGAAGGTATGAGTGGTGTGCAATAACACAGCGATCAAGGTGAAGCTATGGGATGTGCGCGAAAACAGCGATGTAGGCGAAGCTATGGGAGGTGCGCCAAAACACAGCGATATAGGGGACGGTATGGATGTGCATGAATACACGGCGATATTGGGGAAGCCATAGGAGGTGCCTGAAAACACAGCGATATAGGGGAAGGTATGAGAGGTGTGCAAAATCACAGCGATATAGGAGAAGTTAAGAGAGGTGCGTGAAAACACAGCTAAAATAGGGGAAGGTATGAGAGGTGCGCGAAAGCACAGCGATATACGGGACGGTATGAGATGTGCATGAATACACGGCAATAGACGGGAAACCATGAGAGGTGTGCGAAAACACAGCGATATAGGGGAAGCTATGAGAGGTGCATGAAAACACAGTGATATAGATGAAGGTATGAGAGGAGTGCGAAAACAGTGCGATATAGGGGAAGTTATGAGAGGTGCGTGAAAACCCAGCAATATAGGGGACGTTATGAGATGTGCATGAAAACACGGCGATATAGGGGAAGGTATGAGAGGTGTACAAAAAACACAGTGATATAGGAGAAGTTATGAGAGGTGTGCGAAAACAGAGCGATATTGGGGAAGGTATGAAAGGTGCACGAAAACACAGAGATACACACGGGAAGGAATGGGAGGTGCTCGAATACACAGCGATATAGGGGACGTTATGAGATGTGCATAAAAACACGGCGATATAGGGGAAGTTATGAGAGGTGCACAAAAATACAGCAATATAGGAGAAGTTATGAGAGGTGTGTGAAAACATAGCGATATAGGGGGAGGTATGAGAGGTACACGAAAACACAGCGATATAGGGGAAGGTACGGGAGGTGCTCGAAAGCAGGGCGATATAGGGGATGCTATAGGAGCTGCGTGAATACGCAGCGATATAGGGGACGTGATGAGATGTGCATGAAAATGCAGCGATATTAGGGAAGGTATGAGAGGTGCACAAAAACACAGCGATATAGTAGAAGTTATGAGAGGTGTGTGAAAACACAGTGATATATGGGAAGGTATGAAAGGTGCACGAAAACCCAGCGATTTCGGGGAAGGAATGGGAGATGCACGAAAACAGGGCGATATAGGGGAAGGTTTGAGAGGTGCGCGAAGGCACAGCGATATAGGGGATACTATGGGAGGTGCGTGAATGCACAGCGATATAGGGGAAGGTATGAGAGGTGTGCGAAAACACAGCGATATAGGGTACGGTATGAGATGTGCATGAATACACGGCGATATTGGGGAAGCCATCAGAGGTGCGAGAAAACACAGCGATAAAGGGGACATTATGAGATGTGGATAAAAACATGGCGATATAGGGGAAGGTATGAGAGGTGTGCAAAAACACAGCGATATAGGAGAAGTTAAGAGAGGTGCGTGAAAACACAGCGATTTAGGGGAAGGTATGAGGGGAGTACGAAAACACAGCGTTATCGGGAAAGTATGGGAGGTGCGCGAAAACTGGGCAATATAGGGGAAGCTATCAGAGGTGAGCAAAAACACGGCGATACAGGGGAAGCTATGGGAGGTGCGTGAATACACAGCGATATAGGGGACTTGATGAGATGTGCATGAAAATGCAACGATATTAGTGAAGGTATGAGAGGAGCACGAAAACACAGCGATACAGGGGAAGGTATGAGAGGTGCACAAAAACAGAGATATAGGTGAAGGAATGGGAGGTGCGCGAAAACAGGGCCATATAGATGAAGTTATGAGAGGTATGCGAAGGCACAGCAATAAAGGGGATGCTATGGAATATGCGCGAAAACACAGTGATATAGGGGAAGACAGGAGCGGTGCGCGAAAACGCGACGATATAGCGGAATCTATGAGAGGTGAGCAAAAACACGGCGATACAGGGGAAGCTATGAGAGGTGAGCAATAACGCAGTGATAAAGGTGAATGTATGCGATGTGCGCGAAAAGACAGCGATATAGGGAAAGGTATGAGAGGTGCGCAAGGCACAGTGATATAGTGGATGCTATGGGAGCTGCGTGAATACACAGCGCTATAGGGGACGTGATGAGATGTGCATGAAAACAGTGATATTAGGGAAGGTATGAGAGGTGCACAAAAACACAACGATATAGGAAAAGTTATGAGAGTTGTGTGAAAACACAGCGATATAGGGGAAGGTATGAGAGGTGCACGAAAACACGGCGATATTGGGGAAGTTATGGGAGGTGCGCAAAAACAGGGTGATATAGATGAAGGCACAGCAATATAGGGGATGCTATGGATGGTGCACGAAAACACAATGATATAGGGGAAGACATGAGAAGTGCGCGAAAACAAGGCAATATAGTGGAAGCTATGAGAGGTGAGCTAAAACCCGCCGATACAGGGGAAGGTATGAGAGGTGTGTGAAAACACAGCGATATAGGGGAAGTTATGAGATGTGCATGAAAACACGGCGATATAGGGGAAGGTATGAGAGGTGCACGGAAACTGCGATATAGGTGAAGGAATGGGAGGTGCACGAAAACAGGGCGATATAGGGGAAGGTATGAGAGGTGCGCGAAGTCACAGCGATATAGGGAATGCTATGGGAGGTGCGCAAATACACAGCGATGTAGGAGACGTTATGAGATGTGTATAATAATACGGCGATATAGGGGAAGTAATGACAGGTGCGCAAAAACACTGCGATGGAGGCGAAGGTATGAGAGGTGTGCGAAAACTCAGCGATATAGGGGATGGTATGAGATGTGCATGAATACACGGCAATAGTCGGGAAACCATGAGAGGTATGTGAAAACACAGCGATATAGGGGAAGTTATGAGAGGTGCGCAAGGCACAGCGATATAGGAGAAGGTATGGAAGGTGCTCGAAAACAGGGTGCTATAGATGAAGGCACAGCAATATAGGGGATGCTATGGAAGGTGCACGAAAACACAATGATATAGGGGAAGACATGAGAGGTGCGCGAAAACAAGGCAATATAGTGGAAGCTATTAGAGGTGAGCTAAAACCCGCCGATACAGGGGAAGGTATGAGAGGTGTGCGAAAACACAGCGATATAGGAGAAGTTAAGAGAGCTGCGTGAAAACACAGCGATATAGGGGAAGGTATGAGAGGTGTGCGAAAACACAGCGATATAGGGGACGGTATGAGATGTGCATGAATACACGGCGATATTGGGGAAGCCATGAGAGGTGCCTGAAAACACAGCGATATAGGGGAAGGTATGAGAGATGTACAAAAACACAGCAATATAGGAGAAGTTAAGAGAGGTGCGTGAAAACACAGCGATATAGGGGAAGGTATGAGAAGAGCACGAAAACACAGCGATATCGGGGAAGGTATGGGAGGTGCATGAAAACAGGGCGATATAGGGGAAGGTATGAGAGGTGCGTGAACGCACAGCGATATAGGGAATGTTATGGGAGGTGCACAAAAACACAGCGAAATAGGGGACGTTATGAGATGTGCATGAAAACACAGCGAAATAGGGGAAGGTATGAGAGGTGCACGAAAACGCAGCGATAGAAGGGAAGGTATAGGAGGTGCACGAAAACTGGGCGATATAGGGGAAGGTATGAGAGGTGCACGAAGGCACAGCGATATAGGGGATGCTATGGGAGGTGCGCGAAAACACACTAATATAGGGGACGGTATGAGATGTGCATAAAAATACGACGATATAGGGGCAGGTATGAGAGATGCGCGAAAACACGGCGATATAGGGGAAAGTATGAGAGGTGCGCGAAAACTTGGCGTTACAGGGGAATGCATCAGAGGTGCCAGAAAACACAGCGATGTAGTGGAATACATGAGAGGTGCGCGAAAACAGGGCAATATAGTGGAAGATATGGGATGTGCACGAAAACAGGACGATATAGGGGAAGGTATAAGAGGTGCACAAAAAACACAGCGATATAGGGGACGCAATGGGACGTGTGCAAAAACACAAAGATATAGGGGAAGGTATGAGAGGTGTGCGAGAATTCGGCGATATAGGGTAAATTATGAGAGGTGTGCGAAAACACGTCGATACGGCAGAATGTATCAGATGTGCGAGAAAACAGCGCTATAGGGGAAGTATTGAGAGGAGCGAAAACATAGCGATCTAGGTGAAGACATGAGAGGTGCGCGAAAACACAGTAATATAGGGGAAGCTATGAGAGGTGAGTAAAAACACGGCGATACAGGGGAAGCTATGACAGGTGAGCAATTATACAGCGATAAAGGTGAATCTATGCGATGTGCGCGAAAAGACAGCGATATAGGGGAAGCTATGAGAGGTGCGCAAGGCACAGCGATATAGGGGATACTATGGGATGTGCGTGAATACACGGCGATATATGGGACGTTATGAGATGTGCATGAAAACGCAACGGTATTAGGGAAGGTATGAGAGGTGCACAAAAACACAGCTATATAGGAGAAGTTATGAGAGGTGTGCGAAAACACAGCGATATAGGGGAAGGTATGGGAGGTGCACGAATACATAGTGATATAGGTGACGTTATGAGATGTGCATAAAATCACGGCGATATAGTGGAAGTTATGAGAGGTGCGCAAAAATACAGAAATATAGGAGAAGTTATGAGAGGTGCGTGAAAACACAACGATATAAGGGGAGGTATGAGAGGTACACGAAAACGCAGCGATATAAGGGAAGGTATAGGAGGTGCGCGAAAACAAGGCAATATAGGGGAAGGTATGAGAGGTGCACGAACACGCAGCGATATAAGGGAAGGTATAGGAGGAGAGCGAAAACAGGGCGATATAGGGGAAGGTATGAGAGGTGCACGAAGGCACAGCGATTTAGGGGATGCTATGGGAGGTGCGTGAATATACAGCGATATAGGGGATGTGATGAGATGTGCATGAAAACACAGCGATATTAGGGAAGGTATGAGAGGTGCACAAAACCACAGCGATATAGGAGAAGTTATGAGAGGTGTGTGAAAACACAGCGATATAGGGGAAGGTATGAGAGATGAACGAAAACAGCGATATAGGTGAAGGAATGGGAGGTGCGTGAAAACAAGGCAATATAGTGGAAGGTATGAGAGGTGAGCAATAACACAGCGATAAAGGTGAATCTATAGGATGTGCACGAAAAGACAGCGATATAGGGGAAGCTATGAGAGGTGCGCGAAGGCACAGCGATATAGGGGATGCTATGGGAGGTGCGCGAATACACAGCGATATAGGGGACGTTATGAGAGGTGCGCAAAAACACGGCGATACAGGGGAAGCTATGAGAGGTGAGCAATAACAAAGCGATAAAGGTGAATCTATGGGATGTGCGCGAAAATACAGCGATATAGGGGAAGGTATGAGAGGTGCGCAAGGCACAGCTATATAGGGGGAGTTATGAGAGGTGAACGAAAACACAGCGATATAGGGGAAGGTATGGAAGGTGCTCGAAAACTGGGTGATATAGATGAAGTTATGAGAGGTATGCGAAGGCATAGCAATATAGGGGATGCTATGGAAGGTTCGCGAAAACACAGTGATATAGTGGAAGACAGGAAAGGTATGCGAAAACACGGTGATATAGGGGAAGCTATGAGAGGTGAGCAAAAAACATGGCGATACAGGGGAAGTTATGAGAGGTGAGCAATAACACAGCCATAAAGGTGAACCTATGGGATGCCTGCGAAAAGACATCGATATAGGGAAAGGTATGAGTGGTGCGCAAGGCACAGCCATATAGGGGATGCTATGGTAGGTGCGTGAATGCACTGCGATATAGGGGACGTGATGAGATGTGCATGAAAACGCAGCGATATTAGGGAAGGTATGAGAGGTGCACAAAAACACAGCTATATAGGAGAAGTTATGAGAGGTGTGCAAAAACACAGCGATATAGGGGAAGGTATGGGAGGTGCACGAATACACAGCGATATAGGGGACGTTATGAGATGTGCATAAAATCACGGCGATGTAGGGGAAGCTATGAGAGGTGAGCAATAACACAGCGATAAAGGTGAATCTATAGGGTGTGCGCGACAAGACAGCGATATAGGGGAAGGTACGAGAGGTACGCAAGGCACAGCGATATAGGAGAAGGTATGGAAGGTGCTCGAAAACAGGGTGATATAGATGAAGTTATGAGAGGTATGCGAAGGCACTGCAATATAGGGGATGCTATCGAAGGTGCGCGAAAACACAGTGATATAGGGGAAGACATGAGAGGTGCGCGAAAACAAGGCAATATAGTGGAAGCTATGAGAGGTGAGCTAAAACCCGGCGATACATGGGAAGCTATAAGAGGTGAGCTAAAACCCGGCGATACAGGGGAAGCTATGAGAGGTGAGCAATAACACAGCGATAAAGGTGAATCTCTGGGATGTGTGCGAAAGGACAGCGATATAGGGAAGGTATGAGAGGTGCGCAAAACACAGCGATATAGGGGACGGAATGAGATGTGCATGAATACACGGCGATAGTCGGGAAAGCATGAGGGGTGTGTGAAAACACAACGATATAGGGGAAGTTCTGAGAGGTGCGCAAAAACAGGACGATATAGGGGAAGTTATGAGAGGTGCGTGAAAACCCAGCAATATAGGGAACGTTATGAGATGTGCATGAAAACACGGCGATATAGGAGAAGGTATGAGAGGTGCACGAAGGCACAGCGATATAGGGGATGTTATGGGAGCTGCGCGAAAACACAGTGATATTGGGGACGGTATGAGATGTGTATGAAAACACGGTGATATAAGGGAAGCTATGAGAGGTGCGCGAAAACACGGTGATATAGGGGAAATTATGAGAGGTGCGCGAAAACTTGGAGTTACAGGGGAATGCATCAGAGGTGTGAGAAAACACAGCGATGTAGGGGAAGACATGAGAGGTGCGCAAAAACAGGGCTATATAGTGGAAGCTATGGGATGTGCGCTAAAACAGGGCGATGTAAGGGAAGGTATGAGAGGTGCGTGAAAGCACAGCGATATAGAGGACGCTATGGGACGTGCGCGAAAACACAGTGATATAGGGGAAGGTATGAGAGGTGTGCGAAAACACGGCGATACAGGGGAAGCTATGAGAGGTGAGCAATAACACAGCGATAAAGGTGAATCTATGGGATGTGAGCGAAAAGACAGTGATATAGGGGAAGCTATGAGAGGTGCGCAAGGCACAGCGATATAGGGGATGCTATGGGAGGTGTGTGAATACACAGCGATATAGGGGACGTGATGATATGTGCATGAAAACGCAGCGATATAGGGGAAGGTATGAAAGGTGCACGAAAACACAGAGATATATACAGGAAGGAATTGGAGGTGCACGAATACACAGCGATATAGGGGACGTTATGAGATGTGCATGAAAACACAGCCATATAGGGGAAGCTTTGAGAGGTGCACGAAAACGCAGTGATATAAGGGAAGGTATAGGAGGTGCGCGAAAACAGGGCAATATAGGGGAAGGTATGAGAGGTGCACGAAAACGCAGCGATATAAGGGAAGGTATAGGAGGTGCGCGAAAACTGGGCGATATAAGGCAAGGTATGAGAGATGCACGAAGGCACAGCGATATAGGGGATGCTATGGGAGGTGGGGGAAAACACAGCGATATAGGAGACGGTATGAGATGTGCATAAAAACATGGCGATATAGGGGAAGGTATGAGAGGTGCGCGTAAACACGGCGATATAGGGGAAAGAATGAGAGGTGCGCGAAAATTTGGCGTTACAGGGGAATGCATCAGAGGTGCCAGAAAACACAGCGATGTAGTGGAAGACATGAGAGGTGCGCGAAAACAGGGCAATATTGTGGAAGTTATGGGATGTGCGCGAAAACAGGGCGATATAGGGGACGCTATGGGACGTGCGCGAAAACACAGTGATATAGGGGAAGGTATGAGAGGTGTGTGACAACACGGCGATATAGGGGAAATTATGAGAGGTGTGCAAAAACACGGCGATACGGGAGAATGTATCAATTGTGCGAGAAAACACAGTGATATAGGGGAAGTATTGAGAGGAGCGAAAGCATAGCGATCTAGGTGAAGACATGAGAGGTGAGCAAAAACACGGCAATACAGGGGAAGCTATGAGAGGTGAGCAATAACACAGCGATAGAGGTGAATCTATGGGATGTGCGCGAAAAGACAGCGATATAGGGGAAGCTATGAGAGGTGCGCAAGGCACAGCGATATAGGGGATGCTATGGGAGGAGTGCGAATACACAGCGATATAGGGGACGTGATGAGATGTGCATGAAAACTCAGCGATGTTAGGGAAGTTATGAGAGGTGCGCAAAAACACAGTGATACAGGAGAAGTTATGAGAAGTGTGTGAAAACACAGCGATATAGGGGAAGGTATGACAGGTGCACGAAAACACAGCGATATAGAGGAAGAAATCGGAGGTGCGCGAAAACAGGGCGATATAGGGAAGGTATGAGAGGTGAGCAATAACACAGCGATCAAGGTGAAGCTAAGGGATGTGCGCAAAAACAGCGATGTAGGCGAAGCTATGGGAGGTGCGCGAAAGCACAGCGATATTGGGGAAGGTATGAGATGTACGAAACAATACATCGATATAGGGGAAGGTATGAGAGCTGCGTGAAAACATAGTGATATATGTGAAGGTATGAGAGGAGCGCGAAAACAGGGCGATATATGGGAAGTTCTGAGAGGTGCGTGAAAACCCAGCGATCATTGGGGACGTTATGAGATGTGCATGAAAACACGGTGATATTGGGGAAGGTATGAGCGTTGTGCAAAAACACAGCATATACGGTAATGCATGAGAGGTGCGCGAAGGCACAGTGATATAGGGGATGGTATGGGAGGTGCGCAAATACACAGCGATATAGGGGCGTTATGAGATGTGCATGAAAAAACGACAATATAGAGGAAGGTATAAGAGCTGCGCAAAAATACAGTGATATACGGGAAGTTATGAGAGGTGCGTGAAAACACAGCGATATAAGGGAAGGTATGGGAGGTGCGCGAAAACAGGGCAATATAGGGGAAGTTATGAGAGGTGCGCAAGGCACAGCGATATAGGGGATGCTATGGGAGGAGTGCGAATACACAGCGATATAGGGGACGTGATGAGATGTGCATGAAAACTCAGCGATGTTAGGGAAGTTATGAGAGGTGTGCAAAAACACAGTGATACAGGAGAAGTTATGAGAAGTGTGTGAAAACACAGCGATATAGGGGAAGGTATGACAGGTGCACGAAAACACAGCGATATAGAGGAAGAAATCGGAGGTGCGCGAAAACAGGGCGATATAGGGAAGGTATGAGAGGTGAGCAATAACACAGCGATCAAGGTGAAGCTAAGGGATGTGCGCAAAAACAGCGATGTAGGCGAAGCTATGGGAGGTGCGCGAAAGCACAGCGATATTGGGGAAGGTATGAGATGTGCGAAAAAATACATCGATATAGGGGAAGGTATGAGAGCTGCGTGAAAACATAGTGATATATGTGAAGGTATGAGAGGAGCGCGAAAACAGGGCGATATAGGGGAAGTTCTGAGAGGTGCGTGAAAACCCAGCGATCATTGGGGACGTTATGAGATGTGCATGAAAACACGGTGATATTGGGGAAGGTATGAGCGGTGTGCAAAAACACAGCATATACGGTAATGCATGAGAGGTGCGCGAAGGCACAGTGATATAGGGGATGGTATGGGAGGTGCGCAAATACACAGCGATATAGAGGCGTTATGAGATGTGCATGAAAAAACGACAATATAAAATACAGTGATATAAGGGAAGGTATGGGAGGTGCGCGAAAACAGGGCAATATAGGGGAAGTTATGAGAGGTGCGCGAAGGCACAGCGATATAGGGGATGATATGAGAGGTGCGCGAAAACACCGTAATATAGGGGAAGACATGAGAGGTATGCAAAAACAAGGCGAAAAAGTGGAACCTATGGGACGTGCGCGTAACCACAGCGATACAGGGGAATGTATCAGAGGTGCGAGAAAACACAGCGATATAGGGGACGCTATGGGACATGCGAAAAAAAACAGTGATATAGGGGAAGGCGTGAGAGGTGTGACAGAACACGGCGATATAGGGGAAATTGTAAGAGGTGCACGAAAACATGGCAATACAGGAGAATGTATCAGATGTGCGAGAAAACACAGCGATATAGGGGAAGTAATGATAGGAGCGAAAACATAGCGATATAGGTGAAGACCTGCGAGGTGCGCGAAAACACGTCGATATAGGGTAAGCTATGAGAGGTGAGCAATAACACAGCGATCAAGGTGAAGCTATGGGATGTGAATGCGAAAACAGCGATGAAGGCGAAGCTATGGGAGGTGCGCGAAAACAAAGCGATATAGGGGACGGTATGAGATGTGCATGAATACACGGCGATATTGGGGAAGCCATGAGAGGTGCCTGAAAACACAGCGATATAGGGGAAGGTATGAGAGGTATGCAAAATCACAGCGATATAGGAGAAGTTAAGAGAGGTGCGTGAAAACACAGCGATATAGGGGAAGGTATGAGAGGTGCACGAAGGCACAGCGTTATAGGGGATGCTATGGGAGGTGCGCGAAAACACAGAGATATAGGGGAAGTTATGAGAAGTGTGTGAAAACACAGCGATATAGGGAAAGGTATGACAGGTGCACGAAAACACAGTGATATAGGGGAAGGAATCGGAAGTGCGCGAAAACAGGGCGCTATAGGGGAAGGTATGAGAGGTACGCGAAGGCACAGCGATATAGGGGATGCTATGGGAGGTGCGCGAATACACAGCGATATAGGGGACATTATGAGATGTGCATAAAAACACGGCGATATAGGGGAAGTTATGAGAGGTGCGCAAAAATACAGCAATGTAGGAGAATTTATGAGAGGTGCGTGAAAACGCAGCGATATAGGGGTAGTTATGAGAGGTGCACGAAAACACAGCGATATTGGGGAAGGTATGGGAGGTGCGCGAAAACAGGGCGATATAGGGGAAGTTATGAGAGGTGCGCGAAGGCATAGCGATATGGGGGAAGACATGAGAGCTGCGCAGAAACAGGGCAATATAGTGGAACCTGTGGGATGTGCGCGAAACCACGGCGATACAGAGGAATGTATCAGAGGTGCGAGAAAACACAGCGATATAGGGGACGCTATGGGACATGCGCAAAAAAACAGTGATATAGGGGAAGGTATGAGATGTGCGAAAAAATACATCGATATAGGGGAAGGTATGAGAGCTGCGTGAAAACATAGTGATATAGATGAAGTTATGAGAGGAGCGCGAAAACAGGGCGATATAGGGGAAGTTATGAGAGGTGCGTGAAAACCCAGCGACATTGGGGATGTTATGAGATGTACATGAAAACACTGTGATATTGGGGAAGGTATGCGCGGTGTGCAAAAACACAGCATATACGGTAATGCATGAGAGGTGCGCGAAGGCACAGCGATATAGGGGATGCTATGAGAGGTGCGTGAAAACACCGTAATATAGGGGAAGACATGAGAGGTATGCAAAAACAAGGCGAAAAAGTGGAACCTATGGGATGTGCGCAAAACCACGGCGATACAGGGGAATGTATCAGAGGTGCGAGAAAACACAGCAATATAGGGGACTCTATGGGACATGCGCAAAAAAACAGTGATTTAGGGGAAGGCATGAGAGGTGTGCAAGAACACGGCGATATAGGGGAAATTGTAAGAGGTGCGCGAAAACATGGCAATACAGGAGAATGTATCAGATGTGCGAGAAAACACAGCGATATAGGGGAAGTAATGATAGGAGCGAAAACATAGCGATATTGGTGAAGACATGCGAGGTGCGCGAAAACACGGCGATATAGGGTAAGCTATGAGAGGTGAGCAATAACACAGCGATCAAGGTGAAGCTATGGGATGTGAATGCGAAAACAGCGATGTAGGCGAAGCTATGGGAGGTGCGCGAAAACAAAGCGATATAGGGGACGGTATGAGATGTGCATGAATACACGGCGATATTGGGGAAGCCATGAGAGGTGCCTGAAAACACAGCGATATAGGGGAAGGTATGAGTGGTGTGCAATAACACAGCGATCAAGGTGAAGCTATGGGATGTGCGCGAAAACAGCGATGTAGGCGAAGCTATGGGAGGTGCGCCAAAACACAGCGATATAGGGGACGGTATGGATGTGCATGAATACACGGCGATATTGGGGAAGCCATAGGAGGTGCCTGAAAACACAGCGATATAGGGGAAGGTATGAGAGGTGTGCAAAATCACAGCGATATAGGAGAAGTTAAGAGAGGTGCGTGAAAACACAGCTAAAATAGGGGAAGGTATGAGAGGTGCGCGAAAGCACAGCGATATACGGGACGGTATGAGATGTGCATGAATACACGGCAATAGACGGGAAACCATGAGAGGTGTGCGAAAACACAGCGATATAGGGGAAGCTATGAGAGGTGCATGAAAACACAGTGATATAGATGAAGGTATGAGAGGAGTGCGAAAACAGTGCGATATAGGGGAAGTTATGAGAGGTGCGTGAAAACCCAGCAATATAGGGGACGTTATGAGATGTGCATGAAAACACGGCGATATAGGGGAAGGTATGAGAGGTGTACAAAAACACAGTGATATAGGAGAAGTTATGAGAGGTGTGCGAAAACAGAGCGATATTGGGGAAGGTATGAAAGGTGCACGAAAACACAGAGATACACACGGGAAGGAATGGGAGGTGCTCGAATACACAGCGATATAGGGGACGTTATGAGATGTGCATAAAAACACGGCGATATAGGGGAAGTTATGAGAGGTGCACAAAAATACAGCAATATAGGAGAAGTTATGAGAGGTGTGTGAAAACATAGCGATATAGGGGGAGGTATGAGAGGTACACGAAAACACAGCGATATAGGGGAAGGTACGGGAGGTGCTCGAAAGCAGGGCGATATAGGGGATGCTATAGGAGCTGCGTGAATACGCAGCGATATAGGGGACGTGATGAGATGTGCATGAAAATGCAGCGATATTAGGGAAGGTATGAGAGGTGCACAAAAACACAGCGATATAGTAGAAGTTATGAGAGGTGTGTGAAAACACAGTGATATATGGGAAGGTATGAAAGGTGCACGAAAACCCAGCGATTTCGGGGAAGGAATGGGAGATGCACGAAAACAGGGCGATATAGGGGAAGGTTTGAGAGGTGCGCGAAGGCACAGCGATATAGGGGATACTATGGGAGGTGCGTGAATGCACAGCGATATAGGGGAAGGTATGAGAGGTGTGCGAAAACACAGCGATATAGGGTACGGTATGAGATGTGCATGAATACACGGCGATATTGGGGAAGCCATCAGAGGTGCGAGAAAACACAGCGATAAAGGGGACATTATGAGATGTGGATAAAAACATGGCGATATAGGGGAAGGTATGAGAGGTGTGCAAAAACACAGCGATATAGGAGAAGTTAAGAGAGGTGCGTGAAAACACAGCGATTTAGGGGAAGGTATGAGGGGAGTACGAAAACACAGCGTTATCGGGAAAGTATGGGAGGTGCGCGAAAACTGGGCAATATAGGGGAAGCTATCAGAGGTGAGCAAAAACACGGCGATACAGGGGAAGCTATGGGAGGTGCGTGAATACACAGCGATATAGGGGACTTGATGAGATGTGCATGAAAATGCAACGATATTAGTGAAGGTATGAGAGGAGCACGAAAACACAGCGATACAGGGGAAGGTATGAGAGGTGCACAAAAACAGAGATATAGGTGAAGGAATGGGAGGTGCGCGAAAACAGGGCCATATAGATGAAGTTATGAGAGGTATGCGAAGGCACAGCAATAAAGGGGATGCTATGGAATATGCGCGAAAACACAGTGATATAGGGGAAGACAGGAGCGGTGCGCGAAAACGCGACGATATAGCGGAATCTATGAGAGGTGAGCAAAAACACGGCGATACAGGGGAAGCTATGAGAGGTGAGCAATAACGCAGTGATAAAGGTGAATGTATGCGATGTGCGCGAAAAGACAGCGATATAGGGAAAGGTATGAGAGGTGCGCAAGGCACAGTGATATAGTGGATGCTATGGGAGCTGCGTGAATACACAGCGCTATAGGGGACGTGATGAGATGTGCATGAAAACAGTGATATTAGGGAAGGTATGAGAGGTGCACAAAAACACAACGATATAGGAAAAGTTATGAGAGTTGTGTGAAAACACAGCGATATAGGGGAAGGTATGAGAGGTGCACGAAAACACGGCGATATTGGGGAAGTTATGGGAGGTGCGCAAAAACAGGGTGATATAGATGAAGGCACAGCAATATAGGGGATGCTATGGATGGTGCACGAAAACACAATGATATAGGGGAAGACATGAGAAGTGCGCGAAAACAAGGCAATATAGTGGAAGCTATGAGAGGTGAGCTAAAACCCGCCGATACAGGGGAAGGTATGAGAGGTGTGTGAAAACACAGCGATATAGGGGAAGTTATGAGATGTGCATGAAAACACGGCGATATAGGGGAAGGTATGAGAGGTGCACGGAAACTGCGATATAGGTGAAGGAATGGGAGGTGCACGAAAACAGGGCGATATAGGGGAAGGTATGAGAGGTGCGCGAAGTCACAGCGATATAGGGAATGCTATGGGAGGTGCGCAAATACACAGCGATGTAGGAGACGTTATGAGATGTGTATAATAATACGGCGATATAGGGGAAGTAATGACAGGTGCGCAAAAACACTGCGATGGAGGCGAAGGTATGAGAGGTGTGCGAAAACTCAGCGATATAGGGGATGGTATGAGATGTGCATGAATACACGGCAATAGTCGGGAAACCATGAGAGGTATGTGAAAACACAGCGATATAGGGGAAGTTATGAGAGGTGCGCAAGGCACAGCGATATAGGAGAAGGTATGGAAGGTGCTCGAAAACAGGGTGCTATAGATGAAGGCACAGCAATATAGGGGATGCTATGGAAGGTGCACGAAAACACAATGATATAGGGGAAGACATGAGAGGTGCGCGAAAACAAGGCAATATAGTGGAAGCTATTAGAGGTGAGCTAAAACCCGCCGATACAGGGGAAGGTATGAGAGGTGTGCGAAAACACAGCGATATAGGAGAAGTTAAGAGAGCTGCGTGAAAACACAGCGATATAGGGGAAGGTATGAGAGGTGTGCGAAAACACAGCGATATAGGGGACGGTATGAGATGTGCATGAATACACGGCGATATTGGGGAAGCCATGAGAGGTGCCTGAAAACACAGCGATATAGGGGAAGGTATGAGAGATGTACAAAAACACAGCAATATAGGAGAAGTTAAGAGAGGTGCGTGAAAACACAGCGATATAGGGGAAGGTATGAGAAGAGCACGAAAACACAGCGATATCGGGGAAGGTATGGGAGGTGCATGAAAACAGGGCGATATAGGGGAAGGTATGAGAGGTGCGTGAACGCACAGCGATATAGGGAATGTTATGGGAGGTGCACAAAAACACAGCGAAATAGGGGACGTTATGAGATGTGCATGAAAACACAGCGAAATAGGGGAAGGTATGAGAGGTGCACGAAAACGCAGCGATAGAAGGGAAGGTATAGGAGGTGCACGAAAACTGGGCGATATAGGGGAAGGTATGAGAGGTGCACGAAGGCACAGCGATATAGGGGATGCTATGGGAGGTGCGCGAAAACACACTAATATAGGGGACGGTATGAGATGTGCATAAAAATACGACGATATAGGGGCAGGTATGAGAGATGCGCGAAAACACGGCGATATAGGGGAAAGTATGAGAGGTGCACGAAAACTTGGCGTTACAGGGGAATGCATCAGAGGTGCCAGAAAACACAGCGATGTAGTGGAATACATGAGAGGTGCGCGAAAACAGGGCAATATAGTGGAAGATATGGGATGTGCACGAAAACAGGACGATATAGGGGAAGGTATAAGAGGTGCACAAAAAACACAGCGATATAGGGGACGCAATGGGACGTGTGCAAAAACACAAAGATATAGGGGAAGGTATGAGAGGTGTGCGAGAATTCGGCGATATAGGGTAAATTATGAGAGGTGTGCGAAAACACGTCGATACGGCAGAATGTATCAGATGTGCGAGAAAACAGCGCTATAGGGGAAGTATTGAGAGGAGCGAAAACATAGCGATCTAGGTGAAGACATGAGAGGTGCGCGAAAACACAGTAATATAGGGGAAGCTATGAGAGGTGAGTAAAAACACGGCGATACAGGGGAAGCTATGACAGGTGAGCAATTATACAGCGATAAAGGTGAATCTATGCGATGTGCGCGAAAAGACAGCGATATAGGGGAAGCTATGAGAGGTGCGCAAGGCACAGCGATATAGGGGATACTATGGGATGTGCGTGAATACACGGCGATATATGGGACGTTATGAGATGTGCATGAAAACGCAACGGTATTAGGGAAGGTATGAGAGGTGCACAAAAACACAGCTATATAGGAGAAGTTATGAGAGGTGTGCGAAAACACAGCGATATAGGGGAAGGTATGGGAGGTGCACGAATACATAGTGATATAGGTGACGTTATGAGATGTGCATAAAATCACGGCGATATAGTGGAAGTTATGAGAGGTGCGCAAAAATACAGAAATATAGGAGAAGTTATGAGAGGTGCGTGAAAACACAACGATATAAGGGGAGGTATGAGAGGTACACGAAAACGCAGCGATATAAGGGAAGGTATAGGAGGTGCGCGAAAACAAGGCAATATAGGGGAAGGTATGAGAGGTGCACGAACACGCAGCGATATAAGGGAAGGTATAGGAGGAGAGCGAAAACAGGGCGATATAGGGGAAGGTATGAGAGGTGCACGAAGGCACAGCGATTTAGGGGATGCTATGGGAGGTGCGTGAATATACAGCGATATAGGGGATGTGATGAGATGTGCATGAAAACACAGCGATATTAGGGAAGGTATGAGAGGTGCACAAAACCACAGCGATATAGGAGAAGTTATGAGAGGTGTGTGAAAACACAGCGATATAGGGGAAGGTATGAGAGATGAACGAAAACAGCGATATAGGTGAAGGAATGGGAGGTGCGTGAAAACAAGGCAATATAGTGGAAGGTATGAGAGGTGAGCAATAACACAGCGATAAAGGTGAATCTATAGGATGTGCACGAAAAGACAGCGATATAGGGGAAGCTATGAGAGGTGCGCGAAGGCACAGCGATATAGGGGATGCTATGGGAGGTGCGCGAATACACAGCGATATAGGGGACGTTATGAGAGGTGCGCAAAAACACGGCGATACAGGGGAAGCTATGAGAGGTGAGCAATAACAAAGCGATAAAGGTGAATCTATGGGATGTGCGCGAAAATACAGCGATATAGGGGAAGGTATGAGAGGTGCGCAAGGCACAGCTATATAGGGGGAGTTATGAGAGGTGAACGAAAACACAGCGATATAGGGGAAGGTATGGAAGGTGCTCGAAAACTGGGTGATATAGATGAAGTTATGAGAGGTATGCGAAGGCATAGCAATATAGGGGATGCTATGGAAGGTTCGCGAAAACACAGTGATATAGTGGAAGACAGGAAAGGTATGCGAAAACACGGTGATATAGGGGAAGCTATGAGAGGTGAGCAAAAAACATGGCGATACAGGGGAAGTTATGAGAGGTGAGCAATAACACAGCCATAAAGGTGAACCTATGGGATGCCTGCGAAAAGACATCGATATAGGGAAAGGTATGAGTGGTGCGCAAGGCACAGCCATATAGGGGATGCTATGGTAGGTGCGTGAATGCACTGCGATATAGGGGACGTGATGAGATGTGCATGAAAACGCAGCGATATTAGGGAAGGTATGAGAGGTGCACAAAAACACAGCTATATAGGAGAAGTTATGAGAGGTGTGCAAAAACACAGCGATATAGGGGAAGGTATGGGAGGTGCACGAATACACAGCGATATAGGGGACGTTATGAGATGTGCATAAAATCACGGCGATGTAGGGGAAGCTATGAGAGGTGAGCAATAACACAGCGATAAAGGTGAATCTATAGGGTGTGCGCGACAAGACAGCGATATAGGGGAAGGTACGAGAGGTACGCAAGGCACAGCGATATAGGAGAAGGTATGGAAGGTGCTCGAAAACAGGGTGATATAGATGAAGTTATGAGAGGTATGCGAAGGCACTGCAATATAGGGGATGCTATCGAAGGTGCGCGAAAACACAGTGATATAGGGGAAGACATGAGAGGTGCGCGAAAACAAGGCAATATAGTGGAAGCTATGAGAGGTGAGCTAAAACCCGGCGATACATGGGAAGCTATAAGAGGTGAGCTAAAACCCGGCGATACAGGGGAAGCTATGAGAGGTGAGCAATAACACAGCGATAAAGGTGAATCTCTGGGATGTGTGCGAAAGGACAGCGATATAGGGAAGGTATGAGAGGTGCGCAAAACACAGCGATATAGGGGACGGAATGAGATGTGCATGAATACACGGCGATAGTCGGGAAAGCATGAGGGGTGTGTGAAAACACAACGATATAGGGGAAGTTCTGAGAGGTGCGCAAAAACAGGACGATATAGGGGAAGTTATGAGAGGTGCGTGAAAACCCAGCAATATAGGGAACGTTATGAGATGTGCATGAAAACACGGCGATATAGGAGAAGGTATGAGAGGTGCACGAAGGCACAGCGATATAGGGGATGTTATGGGAGCTGCGCGAAAACACAGTGATATTGGGGACGGTATGAGATGTGTATGAAAACACGGTGATATAAGGGAAGCTATGAGAGGTGCGCGAAAACACGGTGATATAGGGGAAATTATGAGAGGTGCGCGAAAACTTGGAGTTACAGGGGAATGCATCAGAGGTGTGAGAAAACACAGCGATGTAGGGGAAGACATGAGAGGTGCGCAAAAACAGGGCTATATAGTGGAAGCTATGGGATGTGCGCTAAAACAGGGCGATGTAAGGGAAGGTATGAGAGGTGCGTGAAAGCACAGCGATATAGAGGACGCTATGGGACGTGCGCGAAAACACAGTGATATAGGGGAAGGTATGAGAGGTGTGCGAAAACACGGCGATACAGGGGAAGCTATGAGAGGTGAGCAATAACACAGCGATAAAGGTGAATCTATGGGATGTGAGCGAAAAGACAGTGATATAGGGGAAGCTATGAGAGGTGCGCAAGGCACAGCGATATAGGGGATGCTATGGGAGGTGTGTGAATACACAGCGATATAGGGGACGTGATGATATGTGCATGAAAACGCAGCGATATAGGGGAAGGTATGAAAGGTGCACGAAAACACAGAGATATATACAGGAAGGAATTGGAGGTGCACGAATACACAGCGATATAGGGGACGTTATGAGATGTGCATGAAAACACAGCCATATAGGGGAAGCTTTGAGAGGTGCACGAAAACGCAGTGATATAAGGGAAGGTATAGGAGGTGCGCGAAAACAGGGCAATATAGGGGAAGGTATGAGAGGTGCACGAAAACGCAGCGATATAAGGGAAGGTATAGGAGGTGCGCGAAAACTGGGCGATATAAGGCAAGGTATGAGAGATGCACGAAGGCACAGCGATATAGGGGATGCTATGGGAGGTGGGGGAAAACACAGCGATATAGGAGACGGTATGAGATGTGCATAAAAACATGGCGATATAGGGGAAGGTATGAGAGGTGCGCGTAAACACGGCGATATAGGGGAAAGAATGAGAGGTGCGCGAAAATTTGGCGTTACAGGGGAATGCATCAGAGGTGCCAGAAAACACAGCGATGTAGTGGAAGACATGAGAGGTGCGCGAAAACAGGGCAATATTGTGGAAGTTATGGGATGTGCGCGAAAACAGGGCGATATAGGGGACGCTATGGGACGTGCGCGAAAACACAGTGATATAGGGGAAGGTATGAGAGGTGTGTGACAACACGGCGATATAGGGGAAATTATGAGAGGTGTGCAAAAACACGGCGATACGGGAGAATGTATCAATTGTGCGAGAAAACACAGTGATATAGGGGAAGTATTGAGAGGAGCGAAAGCATAGCGATCTAGGTGAAGACATGAGAGGTGAGCAAAAACACGGCAATACAGGGGAAGCTATGAGAGGTGAGCAATAACACAGCGATAGAGGTGAATCTATGGGATGTGCGCGAAAAGACAGCGATATAGGGGAAGCTATGAGAGGTGCGCAAGGCACAGCGATATAGGGGATGCTATGGGAGTAGTGCGAATACACAGCGATATAGGGGACGTGATGAGATGTGCATGAAAACTCAGCGATGTTAGGGAAGTTATGAGAGGTGCGCAAAAACACAGTGATACAGGAGAAGTTATGAGAAGTGTGTGAAAACACAGCGATATAGGGGAAGGTATGACAGGTGCACGAAAACACAGCGATATAGAGGAAGAAATCGGAGGTGCGCGAAAACAGGGCGATATAGGGAAGGTATGAGAGGTGAGCAATAACACAGCGATCAAGGTGAAGCTAAGGGATGTGCGCAAAAACAGCGATGTAGGCGAAGCTATGGGAGGTGCGCGAAAGCACAGCGATATTGGGGAAGGTATGAGATGTACGAAACAATACATCGATATAGGGGAAGGTATGAGAGCTGCGTGAAAACATAGTGATATATGTGAAGGTATGAGAGGAGCGCGAAAACAGGGCGATATATGGGAAGTTCTGAGAGGTGCGTGAAAACCCAGCGATCATTGGGGACGTTATGAGATGTGCATGAAAACACGGTGATATTGGGGAAGGTATGAGCGTTGTGCAAAAACACAGCATATACGGTAATGCATGAGAGGTGCGCGAAGGCACAGTGATATAGGGGATGGTATGGGAGGTGCGCAAATACACAGCGATATAGGGGCGTTATGAGATGTGCATGAAAAAACGACAATATAGAGGAAGGTATAAGAGCTGCGCAAAAATACAGTGATATACGGGAAGTTATGAGAGGTGCGTGAAAACACAGCGATATAAGGGAAGGTATGGGAGGTGCGCGAAAACAGGGCAATATAGGGGAAGTTATGAGAGGTGCGCAAGGCACAGCGATATAGGGGATGCTATGGGAGGAGTGCGAATACACAGCGATATAGGGGACGTGATGAGATGTGCATGAAAACACAGCCATATAGGGGAAGCTTTGAGAGGTGCACGAAAACGCAGTGATATAAGGGAAGGTATAGGAGGTGCGCGAAAACAGGGCAATATAGGGGAAGGTATGAGAGGTGCACGAAAACGCAGCGATATAAGGGAAGGTATAGGAGGTGCGCGAAAACTGGGCGATATAAGGCAAGGTATGAGAGATGCACGAAGGCACAGCGATATAGGGGATGCTATGGGAGGTGGGGGAAAACACAGCGATATAGGAGACGGTATGAGATGTGCATAAAAACATGGCGATATAGGGGAAGGTATGAGAGGTGCGCGTAAACACGGCGATATAGGGGAAAGAATGAGAGGTGCGCGAAAATTTGGCGTTACAGGGGAATGCATCAGAGGTGCCAGAAAACACAGCGATGTAGTGGAAGACATGAGAGGTGCGCGAAAACAGGGCAATATTGTGGAAGTTATGGGATGTGCGCGAAAACAGGGCGATATAGGGGACGCTATGGGACGTGCGCGAAAACACAGTGATATAGGGGAAGGTATGAGAGGTGTGTGACAACACGGCGATATAGGGGAAATTATGAGAGGTGTGCAAAAACACGGCGATACGGGAGAATGTATCAATTGTGCGAGAAAACACAGTGATATAGGGGAAGTATTGAGAGGAGCGAAAGCATAGCGATCTAGGTGAAGACATGAGAGGTGAGCAAAAACACGGCAATACAGGGGAAGCTATGAGAGGTGAGCAATAACACAGCGATAGAGGTGAATCTATGGGATGTGCGCGAAAAGACAGCGATATAGGGGAAGCTATGAGAGGTGCGCAAGGCACAGCGATATAGGGGATGCTATGGGAGTAGTGCGAATACACAGCGATATAGGGGACGTGATGAGATGTGCATGAAAACTCAGCGATGTTAGGGAAGTTATGAGAGGTGCGCAAAAACACAGTGATACAGGAGAAGTTATGAGAAGTGTGTGAAAACACAGCGATATAGGGGAAGGTATGACAGGTGCACGAAAACACAGCGATATAGAGGAAGAAATCGGAGGTGCGCGAAAACAGGGCGATATAGGGAAGGTATGAGAGGTGAGCAATAACACAGCGATCAAGGTGAAGCTAAGGGATGTGCGCAAAAACAGCGATGTAGGCGAAGCTATGGGAGGTGCGCGAAAGCACAGCGATATTGGGGAAGGTATGAGATGTACGAAACAATACATCGATATAGGGGAAGGTATGAGAGCTGCGTGAAAACATAGTGATATATGTGAAGGTATGAGAGGAGCGCGAAAACAGGGCGATATATGGGAAGTTCTGAGAGGTGCGTGAAAACCCAGCGATCATTGGGGACGTTATGAGATGTGCATGAAAACACGGTGATATTGGGGAAGGTATGAGCGTTGTGCAAAAACACAGCATATACGGTAATGCATGAGAGGTGCGCGAAGGCACAGTGATATAGGGGATGGTATGGGAGGTGCGCAAATACACAGCGATATAGGGGCGTTATGAGATGTGCATGAAAAAACGACAATATAGAGGAAGGTATAAGAGCTGCGCAAAAATACAGTGATATACGGGAAGTTATGAGAGGTGCGTGAAAACACAGCGATATAAGGGAAGGTATGGGAGGTGCGCGAAAACAGGGCAATATAGGGGAAGTTATGAGAGGTGCGCAAGGCACAGCGATATAGGGGATGCTATGGGAGGAGTGCGAATACACAGCGATATAGGGGACGTGATGAGATGTGCATGAAAACTCAGCGATGTTAGGGAAGTTATGAGAGGTGTGCAAAAACACAGTGATACAGGAGAAGTTATGAGAAGTGTGTGAAAACACAGCGATATAGGGGAAGGTATGACAGGTGCACGAAAACACAGCGATATAGAGGAAGAAATCGGAGGTGCGCGAAAACAGGGCGATATAGGGAAGGTATGAGAGGTGAGCAATAACACAGCGATCAAGGTGAAGCTAAGGGATGTGCGCAAAAACAGCGATGTAGGCGAAGCTATGGGAGGTGCGCGAAAGCACAGCGATATTGGGGAAGGTATGAGATGTGCGAAAAAATACATCGATATAGGGGAAGGTATGAGAGCTGCGTGAAAACATAGTGATATATGTGAAGGTATGAGAGGAGCGCGAAAACAGGGCGATATAGGGGAAGTTCTGAGAGGTGCGTGAAAACCCAGCGATCATTGGGGACGTTATGAGATGTGCATGAAAACACGGTGATATTGGGGAAGGTATGAGCGGTGTGCAAAAACACAGCATATACGGTAATGCATGAGAGGTGCGCGAAGGCACAGTGATATAGGGGATGGTATGGGAGGTGCGCAAATACACAGCGATATAGAGGCGTTATGAGATGTGCATGAAAAAACGACAATATAAAATACAGTGATATAAGGGAAGGTATGGGAGGTGCGCGAAAACAGGGCAATATAGGGGAAGTTATGAGAGGTGCGCGAAGGCACAGCGATATAGGGGATGATATGAGAGGTGCGCGAAAACACCGTAATATAGGGGAAGACATGAGAGGTATGCAAAAACAAGGCGAAAAAGTGGAACCTATGGGACGTGCGCGTAACCACAGCGATACAGGGGAATGTATCAGAGGTGCGAGAAAACACAGCGATATAGGGGACGCTATGGGACATGCGAAAAAAAACAGTGATATAGGGGAAGGCGTGAGAGGTGTGACAGAACACGGCGATATAGGGGAAATTGTAAGAGGTGCACGAAAACATGGCAATACAGGAGAATGTATCAGATGTGCGAGAAAACACAGCGATATAGGGGAAGTAATGATAGGAGCGAAAACATAGCGATATAGGTGAAGACCTGCGAGGTGCGCGAAAACACGTCGATATAGGGTAAGCTATGAGAGGTGAGCAATAACACAGCGATCAAGGTGAAGCTATGGGATGTGAATGCGAAAACAGCGATGAAGGCGAAGCTATGGGAGGTGCGCGAAAACAAAGCGATATAGGGGACGGTATGAGATGTGCATGAATACACGGCGATATTGGGGAAGCCATGAGAGGTGCCTGAAAACACAGCGATATAGGGGAAGGTATGAGAGGTATGCAAAATCACAGCGATATAGGAGAAGTTAAGAGAGGTGCGTGAAAACACAGCGATATAGGGGAAGGTATGAGAGGTGCACGAAGGCACAGCGTTATAGGGGATGCTATGGGAGGTGCGCGAAAACACAGAGATATAGGGGAAGTTATGAGAAGTGTGTGAAAACACAGCGATATAGGGAAAGGTATGACAGGTGCACGAAAACACAGTGATATAGGGGAAGGAATCGGAAGTGCGCGAAAACAGGGCGCTATAGGGGAAGGTATGAGAGGTACGCGAAGGCACAGCGATATAGGGGATGCTATGGGAGGTGCGCGAATACACAGCGATATAGGGGACATTATGAGATGTGCATAAAAACACGGCGATATAGGGGAAGTTATGAGAGGTGCGCAAAAATACAGCAATGTAGGAGAATTTATGAGAGGTGCGTGAAAACGCAGCGATATAGGGGTAGTTATGAGAGGTGCACGAAAACACAGCGATATTGGGGAAGGTATGGGAGGTGCGCGAAAACAGGGCGATATAGGGGAAGTTATGAGAGGTGCGCGAAGGCATAGCGATATGGGGGAAGACATGAGAGCTGCGCAGAAACAGGGCAATATAGTGGAACCTGTGGGATGTGCGCGAAACCACGGCGATACAGAGGAATGTATCAGAGGTGCGAGAAAACACAGCGATATAGGGGACGCTATGGGACATGCGCAAAAAAACAGTGATATAGGGGAAGGTATGAGATGTGCGAAAAAATACATCGATATAGGGGAAGGTATGAGAGCTGCGTGAAAACATAGTGATATAGATGAAGTTATGAGAGGAGCGCGAAAACAGGGCGATATAGGGGAAGTTATGAGAGGTGCGTGAAAACCCAGCGACATTGGGGATGTTATGAGATGTACATGAAAACACTGTGATATTGGGGAAGGTATGCGCGGTGTGCAAAAACACAGCATATACGGTAATGCATGAGAGGTGCGCGAAGGCACAGCGATATAGGGGATGCTATGAGAGGTGCGTGAAAACACCGTAATATAGGGGAAGACATGAGAGGTATGCAAAAACAAGGCGAAAAAGTGGAACCTATGGGATGTGCGCAAAACCACGGCGATACAGGGGAATGTATCAGAGGTGCGAGAAAACACAGCAATATAGGGGACTCTATGGGACATGCGCAAAAAAACAGTGATTTAGGGGAAGGCATGAGAGGTGTGCAAGAACACGGCGATATAGGGGAAATTGTAAGAGGTGCGCGAAAACATGGCAATACAGGAGAATGTATCAGATGTGCGAGAAAACACAGCGATATAGGGGAAGTAATGATAGGAGCGAAAACATAGCGATATTGGTGAAGACATGCGAGGTGCGCGAAAACACGGTGATATAGGGTAAGCTATGAGAGGTGAGCAATAACACAGCGATCAAGGTGAAGCTATGGGATGTGAATGCGAAAACAGCGATGTAGGCGAAGCTATGGGAGGTGCGCGAAAACAAAGCGATATAGGGGACGGTATGAGATGTGCATGAATACACGGCGATATTGGGGAAGCCATGAGAGGTGCCTGAAAACACAGCGATATAGGGGAAGGTATGAGTGGTGTGCAATAACACAGCGATCAAGGTGAAGCTATGGGATGTGCGCGAAAAGACAGCGATATAGGGGAAGCTATGAGAGGTGCGCAAGGCACAGCGATATAGGGGATGCTATGGGAGGAGTGCGAATACACAGCGATATAGGGGACGTGATGAGATGTGCATGAAAACTCAGCGATGTTAGGGAAGTTATGAGAGGTGCGCAAAAACACAGTGATACAGGAGAAGTTATGAGAAGTGTGTGAAAACACAGCGATATAGGGGAAGGTATGACAGGTGCACGAAAACACAGCGATATAGAGGAAGAAATCGGAGGTGCGCGAAAACAGGGCGATATAGGGAAGGTATGAGAGGTGAGCAATAACACAGCGATCAAGGTGAAGCTAAGGGATGTGCGCAAAAACAGCGATGTAGGCGAAGCTATGGGAGGTGCGCGAAAGCACAGCGATATTGGGGAAGGTATGAGATGTACGAAACAATACATCGATATAGGGGAAGGTATGAGAGCTGCGTGAAAACATAGTGATATATGTGAAGGTATGAGAGGAGCGCGAAAACAGGGCGATATATGGGAAGTTCTGAGAGGTGCGTGAAAACCCAGCGATCATTGGGGACGTTATGAGATGTGCATGAAAACACGGTGATATTGGGGAAGGTATGAGCGTTGTGCAAAAACACAGCATATACGGTAATGCATGAGAGGTGCGTGAAGGCACAGTGATATAGGGGATGGTATGGGAGGTGCGCAAATACACAGCGATATAGGGGCGTTATGAGATGTGCATGAAAAAACGACAATATAGAGGAAGGTATAAGAGCTGCGCAAAAATACAGTGATATACGGGAAGTTATGAGAGGTGCGTGAAAACACAGCGATATAAGGGAAGGTATGGGAGGTGCGCGAAAACAGGGCAATATAGGGGAAGTTATGAGAGGTGCGCAAGGCACAGCGATATAGGGGATGCTATGGGAGGAGTGCGAATACACAGCGATATAGGGGACGTGATGAGATGTGCATGAAAACTCAGCGATGTTAGGGAAGTTATGAGAGGTGTGCAAAAACACAGTGATACAGGAGAAGTTATGAGAAGTGTGTGAAAACACAGCGATATAGGGGAAGGTATGACAGGTGCACGAAAACACAGCGATATAGAGGAAGAAATCGGAGGTGCGCGAAAACAGGGCGATATAGGGAAGGTATGAGAGGTGAGCAATAACACAGCGATCAAGGTGAAGCTAAGGGATGTGCGCAAAAACAGCGATGTAGGCGAAGCTATGGGAGGTGCGCGAAAGCACAGCGATATTGGGGAAGGTATGAGATGTGCGAAAAAATACATCGATATAGGGGAAGGTATGAGAGCTGCGTGAAAACATAGTGATATATGTGAAGGTATGAGAGGAGCGCGAAAACAGGGCGATATAGGGGAAGTTCTGAGAGGTGCGTGAAAACCCAGCGATCATTGGGGACGTTATGAGATGTGCATGAAAACACGGTGATATTGGGGAAGGTATGAGCGGTGTGCAAAAACACAGCATATACGGTAATGCATGAGAGGTGCGCGAAGGCACAGTGATATAGGGGATGGTATGGGAGGTGCGCAAATACACAGCGATATAGAGGCGTTATGAGATGTGCATGAAAAAACGACAATATAAAATACAGTGATATAAGGGAAGGTATGGGAGGTGCGCGAAAACAGGGCAATATAGGGGAAGTTATGAGAGGTGCGCGAAGGCACAGCGATATAGGGGATGATATGAGAGGTGCGCGAAAACACCGTAATATAGGGGAAGACATGAGAGGTATGCAAAAACAAGGCGAAAAAGTGGAACCTATGGGACGTGCGCGTAACCACAGCGATACAGGGGAATGTATCAGAGGTGCGAGAAAACACAGCGATATAGGGGACGCTATGGGACATGCGAAAAAAAACAGTGATATAGGGGAAGGCGTGAGAGGTGTGACAGAACACGGCGATATAGGGGAAATTGTAAGAGGTGCACGAAAACATGGCAATACAGGAGAATGTATCAGATGTGCGAGAAAACACAGCGATATAGGGGAAGTAATGATAGGAGCGAAAACATAGCGATATAGGTGAAGACCTGCGAGGTGCGCGAAAACACGTCGATATAGGGTAAGCTATGAGAGGTGAGCAATAACACAGCGATCAAGGTGAAGCTATGGGATGTGAATGCGAAAACAGCGATGAAGGCGAAGCTATGGGAGGTGCGCGAAAACAAAGCGATATAGGGGACGGTATGAGATGTGCATGAATACACGGCGATATTGGGGAAGCCATGAGAGGTGCCTGAAAACACAGCGATATAGGGGAAGGTATGAGAGGTATGCAAAATCACAGCGATATAGGAGAAGTTAAGAGAGGTGCGTGAAAACACAGCGATATAGGGGAAGGTATGAGAGGTGCACGAAGGCACAGCGTTATAGGGGATGCTATGGGAGGTGCGCGAAAACACAGAGATATAGGGGAAGTTATGAGAAGTGTGTGAAAACACAGCGATATAGGGAAAGGTATGACAGGTGCACGAAAACACAGTGATATAGGGGAAGGAATCGGAAGTGCGCGAAAACAGGGCGCTATAGGGGAAGGTATGAGAGGTACGCGAAGGCACAGCGATATAGGGGATGCTATGGGAGGTGCGCGAATACACAGCGATATAGGGGACATTATGAGATGTGCATAAAAACACGGCGATATAGGGGAAGTTATGAGAGGTGCGCAAAAATACAGCAATGTAGGAGAATTTATGAGAGGTGCGTGAAAACGCAGCGATATAGGGGTAGTTATGAGAGGTGCACGAAAACACAGCGATATTGGGGAAGGTATGGGAGGTGCGCGAAAACAGGGCGATATAGGGGAAGTTATGAGAGGTGCGCGAAGGCATAGCGATATGGGGGAAGACATGAGAGCTGCGCAGAAACAGGGCAATATAGTGGAACCTGTGGGATGTGCGCGAAACCACGGCGATACAGAGGAATGTATCAGAGGTGCGAGAAAACACAGCGATATAGGGGACGCTATGGGACATGCGCAAAAAAACAGTGATATAGGGGAAGGTATGAGATGTGCGAAAAAATACATCGATATAGGGGAAGGTATGAGAGCTGCGTGAAAACATAGTGATATAGATGAAGTTATGAGAGGAGCGCGAAAACAGGGCGATATAGGGGAAGTTATGAGAGGTGCGTGAAAACCCAGCGACATTGGGGATGTTATGAGATGTACATGAAAACACTGTGATATTGGGGAAGGTATGCGCGGTGTGCAAAAACACAGCATATACGGTAATGCATGAGAGGTGCGCGAAGGCACAGCGATATAGGGGATGCTATGAGAGGTGCGTGAAAACACCGTAATATAGGGGAAGACATGAGAGGTATGCAAAAACAAGGCGAAAAAGTGGAACCTATGGGATGTGCGCAAAACCACGGCGATACAGGGGAATGTATCAGAGGTGCGAGAAAACACAGCAATATAGGGGACTCTATGGGACATGCGCAAAAAAACAGTGATTTAGGGGAAGGCATGAGAGGTGTGCAAGAACACGGCGATATAGGGGAAATTGTAAGAGGTGCGCGAAAACATGGCAATACAGGAGAATGTATCAGATGTGCGAGAAAACACAGCGATATAGGGGAAGTAATGATAGGAGCGAAAACATAGCGATATTGGTGAAGACATGCGAGGTGCGCGAAAACACGGCGATATAGGGTAAGCTATGAGAGGTGAGCAATAACACAGCGATCAAGGTGAAGCTATGGGATGTGAATGCGAAAACAGCGATGTAGGCGAAGCTATGGGAGGTGCGCGAAAACAAAGCGATATAGGGGACGGTATGAGATGTGCATGAATACACGGCGATATTGGGGAAGCCATGAGAGGTGCCTGAAAACACAGCGATATAGGGGAAGGTATGAGTGGTGTGCAATAACACAGCGATCAAGGTGAAGCTATGGGATGTGCGCGAAAACAGCGATGTAGGCGAAGCTATGGGAGGTGCGCCAAAACACAGCGATATAGGGGACGGTATGGATGTGCATGAATACACGGCGATATTGGGGAAGCCATAGGAGGTGCCTGAAAACACAGCGATATAGGGGAAGGTATGAGAGGTGTGCAAAATCACAGCGATATAGGAGAAGTTAAGAGAGGTGCGTGAAAACACAGCTAAAATAGGGGAAGGTATGAGAGGTGCGCGAAAGCACAGCGATATACGGGACGGTATGAGATGTGCATGAATACACGGCAATAGACGGGAAACCATGAGAGGTGTGCGAAAACACAGCGATATAGGGGAAGCTATGAGAGGTGCATGAAAACACAGTGATATAGATGAAGGTATGAGAGGAGTGCGAAAACAGTGCGATATAGGGGAAGTTATGAGAGGTGCGTGAAAACCCAGCAATATAGGGGACGTTATGAGATGTGCATGAAAACACGGCGATATAGGGGAAGGTATGAGAGGTGTACAAAAACACAGTGATATAGGAGAAGTTATGAGAGGTGTGCGAAAACAGAGCGATATTGGGGAAGGTATGAAAGGTGCACGAAAACACAGAGATACACACGGGAAGGAATGGGAGGTGCTCGAATACACAGCGATATAGGGGACGTTATGAGATGTGCATAAAAACACGGCGATATAGGGGAAGTTATGAGAGGTGCACAAAAATACAGCAATATAGGAGAAGTTATGAGAGGTGTGTGAAAACATAGCGATATAGGGGGAGGTATGAGAGGTACACGAAAACACAGCGATATAGGGGAAGGTACGGGAGGTGCTCGAAAGCAGGGCGATATAGGGGATGCTATAGGAGCTGCGTGAATACGCAGCGATATAGGGGACGTGATGAGATGTGCATGAAAATGCAGCGATATTAGGGAAGGTATGAGAGGTGCACAAAAACACAGCGATATAGTAGAAGTTATGAGAGGTGTGTGAAAACACAGTGATATATGGGAAGGTATGAAAGGTGCACGAAAACCCAGCGATTTCGGGGAAGGAATGGGAGATGCACGAAAACAGGGCGATATAGGGGAAGGTTTGAGAGGTGCGCGAAGGCACAGCGATATAGGGGATACTATGGGAGGTGCGTGAATGCACAGCGATATAGGGGAAGGTATGAGAGGTGTGCGAAAACACAGCGATATAGGGTACGGTATGAGATGTGCATGAATACACGGCGATATTGGGGAAGCCATCAGAGGTGCGAGAAAACACAGCGATAAAGGGGACATTATGAGATGTGGATAAAAACATGGCGATATAGGGGAAGGTATGAGAGGTGTGCAAAAACACAGCGATATAGGAGAAGTTAAGAGAGGTGCGTGAAAACACAGCGATTTAGGGGAAGGTATGAGGGGAGTACGAAAACACAGCGTTATCGGGAAAGTATGGGAGGTGCGCGAAAACTGGGCAATATAGGGGAAGCTATCAGAGGTGAGCAAAAACACGGCGATACAGGGGAAGCTATGGGAGGTGCGTGAATACACAGCGATATAGGGGACTTGATGAGATGTGCATGAAAATGCAACGATATTAGTGAAGGTATGAGAGGAGCACGAAAACACAGCGATACAGGGGAAGGTATGAGAGGTGCACAAAAACAGAGATATAGGTGAAGGAATGGGAGGTGCGCGAAAACAGGGCCATATAGATGAAGTTATGAGAGGTATGCGAAGGCACAGCAATAAAGGGGATGCTATGGAATATGCGCGAAAACACAGTGATATAGGGGAAGACAGGAGCGGTGCGCGAAAACGCGACGATATAGCGGAATCTATGAGAGGTGAGCAAAAACACGGCGATACAGGGGAAGCTATGAGAGGTGAGCAATAACGCAGTGATAAAGGTGAATGTATGCGATGTGCGCGAAAAGACAGCGATATAGGGAAAGGTATGAGAGGTGCGCAAGGCACAGTGATATAGTGGATGCTATGGGAGCTGCGTGAATACACAGCGCTATAGGGGACGTGATGAGATGTGCATGAAAACAGTGATATTAGGGAAGGTATGAGAGGTGCACAAAAACACAACGATATAGGAAAAGTTATGAGAGTTGTGTGAAAACACAGCGATATAGGGGAAGGTATGAGAGGTGCACGAAAACACGGCGATATTGGGGAAGTTATGGGAGGTGCGCAAAAACAGGGTGATATAGATGAAGGCACAGCAATATAGGGGATGCTATGGATGGTGCACGAAAACACAATGATATAGGGGAAGACATGAGAAGTGCGCGAAAACAAGGCAATATAGTGGAAGCTATGAGAGGTGAGCTAAAACCCGCCGATACAGGGGAAGGTATGAGAGGTGTGTGAAAACACAGCGATATAGGGGAAGTTATGAGATGTGCATGAAAACACGGCGATATAGGGGAAGGTATGAGAGGTGCACGGAAACTGCGATATAGGTGAAGGAATGGGAGGTGCACGAAAACAGGGCGATATAGGGGAAGGTATGAGAGGTGCGCGAAGTCACAGCGATATAGGGAATGCTATGGGAGGTGCGCAAATACACAGCGATGTAGGAGACGTTATGAGATGTGTATAATAATACGGCGATATAGGGGAAGTAATGACAGGTGCGCAAAAACACTGCGATGGAGGCGAAGGTATGAGAGGTGTGCGAAAACTCAGCGATATAGGGGATGGTATGAGATGTGCATGAATACACGGCAATAGTCGGGAAACCATGAGAGGTATGTGAAAACACAGCGATATAGGGGAAGTTATGAGAGGTGCGCAAGGCACAGCGATATAGGAGAAGGTATGGAAGGTGCTCGAAAACAGGGTGCTATAGATGAAGGCACAGCAATATAGGGGATGCTATGGAAGGTGCACGAAAACACAATGATATAGGGGAAGACATGAGAGGTGCGCGAAAACAAGGCAATATAGTGGAAGCTATTAGAGGTGAGCTAAAACCCGCCGATACAGGGGAAGGTATGAGAGGTGTGCGAAAACACAGCGATATAGGAGAAGTTAAGAGAGCTGCGTGAAAACACAGCGATATAGGGGAAGGTATGAGAGGTGTGCGAAAACACAGCGATATAGGGGACGGTATGAGATGTGCATGAATACACGGCGATATTGGGGAAGCCATGAGAGGTGCCTGAAAACACAGCGATATAGGGGAAGGTATGAGAGATGTACAAAAACACAGCAATATAGGAGAAGTTAAGAGAGGTGCGTGAAAACACAGCGATATAGGGGAAGGTATGAGAAGAGCACGAAAACACAGCGATATCGGGGAAGGTATGGGAGGTGCATGAAAACAGGGCGATATAGGGGAAGGTATGAGAGGTGCGTGAACGCACAGCGATATAGGGAATGTTATGGGAGGTGCACAAAAACACAGCGAAATAGGGGACGTTATGAGATGTGCATGAAAACACAGCGAAATAGGGGAAGGTATGAGAGGTGCACGAAAACGCAGCGATAGAAGGGAAGGTATAGGAGGTGCACGAAAACTGGGCGATATAGGGGAAGGTATGAGAGGTGCACGAAGGCACAGCGATATAGGGGATGCTATGGGAGGTGCGCGAAAACACACTAATATAGGGGACGGTATGAGATGTGCATAAAAATACGACGATATAGGGGCAGGTATGAGAGATGCGCGAAAACACGGCGATATAGGGGAAAGTATGAGAGGTGCGCGAAAACTTGGCGTTACAGGGGAATGCATCAGAGGTGCCAGAAAACACAGCGATGTAGTGGAATACATGAGAGGTGCGCGAAAACAGGGCAATATAGTGGAAGATATGGGATGTGCACGAAAACAGGACGATATAGGGGAAGGTATAAGAGGTGCACAAAAAACACAGCGATATAGGGGACGCAATGGGACGTGTGCAAAAACACAAAGATATAGGGGAAGGTATGAGAGGTGTGCGAGAATTCGGCGATATAGGGTAAATTATGAGAGGTGTGCGAAAACACGTCGATACGGCAGAATGTATCAGATGTGCGAGAAAACAGCGCTATAGGGGAAGTATTGAGAGGAGCGAAAACATAGCGATCTAGGTGAAGACATGAGAGGTGCGCGAAAACACAGTAATATAGGGGAAGCTATGAGAGGTGAGTAAAAACACGGCGATACAGGGGAAGCTATGACAGGTGAGCAATTATACAGCGATAAAGGTGAATCTATGCGATGTGCGCGAAAAGACAGCGATATAGGGGAAGCTATGAGAGGTGCGCAAGGCACAGCGATATAGGGGATACTATGGGATGTGCGTGAATACACGGCGATATATGGGACGTTATGAGATGTGCATGAAAACGCAACGGTATTAGGGAAGGTATGAGAGGTGCACAAAAACACAGCTATATAGGAGAAGTTATGAGAGGTGTGCGAAAACACAGCGATATAGGGGAAGGTATGGGAGGTGCACGAATACATAGTGATATAGGTGACGTTATGAGATGTGCATAAAATCACGGCGATATAGTGGAAGTTATGAGAGGTGCGCAAAAATACAGAAATATAGGAGAAGTTATGAGAGGTGCGTGAAAACACAACGATATAAGGGGAGGTATGAGAGGTACACGAAAACGCAGCGATATAAGGGAAGGTATAGGAGGTGCGCGAAAACAAGGCAATATAGGGGAAGGTATGAGAGGTGCACGAACACGCAGCGATATAAGGGAAGGTATAGGAGGAGAGCGAAAACAGGGCGATATAGGGGAAGGTATGAGAGGTGCACGAAGGCACAGCGATTTAGGGGATGCTATGGGAGGTGCGTGAATATACAGCGATATAGGGGATGTGATGAGATGTGCATGAAAACACAGCGATATTAGGGAAGGTATGAGAGGTGCACAAAACCACAGCGATATAGGAGAAGTTATGAGAGGTGTGTGAAAACACAGCGATATAGGGGAAGGTATGAGAGATGAACGAAAACAGCGATATAGGTGAAGGAATGGGAGGTGCGTGAAAACAAGGCAATATAGTGGAAGGTATGAGAGGTGAGCAATAACACAGCGATAAAGGTGAATCTATAGGATGTGCACGAAAAGACAGCGATATAGGGGAAGCTATGAGAGGTGCGCGAAGGCACAGCGATATAGGGGATGCTATGGGAGGTGCGCGAATACACAGCGATATAGGGGACGTTATGAGAGGTGCGCAAAAACACGGCGATACAGGGGAAGCTATGAGAGGTGAGCAATAACAAAGCGATAAAGGTGAATCTATGGGATGTGCGCGAAAATACAGCGATATAGGGGAAGGTATGAGAGGTGCGCAAGGCACAGCTATATAGGGGGAGTTATGAGAGGTGAACGAAAACACAGCGATATAGGGGAAGGTATGGAAGGTGCTCGAAAACTGGGTGATATAGATGAAGTTATGAGAGGTATGCGAAGGCATAGCAATATAGGGGATGCTATGGAAGGTTCGCGAAAACACAGTGATATAGTGGAAGACAGGAAAGGTATGCGAAAACACGGTGATATAGGGGAAGCTATGAGAGGTGAGCAAAAAACATGGCGATACAGGGGAAGTTATGAGAGGTGAGCAATAACACAGCCATAAAGGTGAACCTATGGGATGCCTGCGAAAAGACATCGATATAGGGAAAGGTATGAGTGGTGCGCAAGGCACAGCCATATAGGGGATGCTATGGTAGGTGCGTGAATGCACTGCGATATAGGGGACGTGATGAGATGTGCATGAAAACGCAGCGATATTAGGGAAGGTATGAGAGGTGCACAAAAACACAGCTATATAGGAGAAGTTATGAGAGGTGTGCAAAAACACAGCGATATAGGGGAAGGTATGGGAGGTGCACGAATACACAGCGATATAGGGGACGTTATGAGATGTGCATAAAATCACGGCGATGTAGGGGAAGCTATGAGAGGTGAGCAATAACACAGCGATAAAGGTGAATCTATAGGGTGTGCGCGACAAGACAGCGATATAGGGGAAGGTACGAGAGGTACGCAAGGCACAGCGATATAGGAGAAGGTATGGAAGGTGCTCGAAAACAGGGTGATATAGATGAAGTTATGAGAGGTATGCGAAGGCACTGCAATATAGGGGATGCTATCGAAGGTGCGCGAAAACACAGTGATATAGGGGAAGACATGAGAGGTGCGCGAAAACAAGGCAATATAGTGGAAGCTATGAGAGGTGAGCTAAAACCCGGCGATACATGGGAAGCTATAAGAGGTGAGCTAAAACCCGGCGATACAGGGGAAGCTATGAGAGGTGAGCAATAACACAGCGATAAAGGTGAATCTCTGGGATGTGTGCGAAAGGACAGCGATATAGGGAAGGTATGAGAGGTGCGCAAAACACAGCGATATAGGGGACGGAATGAGATGTGCATGAATACACGGCGATAGTCGGGAAAGCATGAGGGGTGTGTGAAAACACAACGATATAGGGGAAGTTCTGAGAGGTGCGCAAAAACAGGACGATATAGGGGAAGTTATGAGAGGTGCGTGAAAACCCAGCAATATAGGGAACGTTATGAGATGTGCATGAAAACACGGCGATATAGGAGAAGGTATGAGAGGTGCACGAAGGCACAGCGATATAGGGGATGTTATGGGAGCTGCGCGAAAACACAGTGATATTGGGGACGGTATGAGATGTGTATGAAAACACGGTGATATAAGGGAAGCTATGAGAGGTGCGCGAAAACACGGTGATATAGGGGAAATTATGAGAGGTGCGCGAAAACTTGGAGTTACAGGGGAATGCATCAGAGGTGTGAGAAAACACAGCGATGTAGGGGAAGACATGAGAGGTGCGCAAAAACAGGGCTATATAGTGGAAGCTATGGGATGTGCGCTAAAACAGGGCGATGTAAGGGAAGGTATGAGAGGTGCGTGAAAGCACAGCGATATAGAGGACGCTATGGGACGTGCGCGAAAACACAGTGATATAGGGGAAGGTATGAGAGGTGTGCGAAAACACGGCGATACAGGGGAAGCTATGAGAGGTGAGCAATAACACAGCGATAAAGGTGAATCTATGGGATGTGAGCGAAAAGACAGTGATATAGGGGAAGCTATGAGAGGTGCGCAAGGCACAGCGATATAGGGGATGCTATGGGAGGTGTGTGAATACACAGCGATATAGGGGACGTGATGATATGTGCATGAAAACGCAGCGATATAGGGGAAGGTATGAAAGGTGCACGAAAACACAGAGATATATACAGGAAGGAATTGGAGGTGCACGAATACACAGCGATATAGGGGACGTTATGAGATGTGCATGAAAACACAGCCATATAGGGGAAGCTTTGAGAGGTGCACGAAAACGCAGTGATATAAGGGAAGGTATAGGAGGTGCGCGAAAACAGGGCAATATAGGGGAAGGTATGAGAGGTGCACGAAAACGCAGCGATATAAGGGAAGGTATAGGAGGTGCGCGAAAACTGGGCGATATAAGGCAAGGTATGAGAGATGCACGAAGGCACAGCGATATAGGGGATGCTATGGGAGGTGGGGGAAAACACAGCGATATAGGAGACGGTATGAGATGTGCATAAAAACATGGCGATATAGGGGAAGGTATGAGAGGTGCGCGTAAACACGGCGATATAGGGGAAAGAATGAGAGGTGCGCGAAAATTTGGCGTTACAGGGGAATGCATCAGAGGTGCCAGAAAACACAGCGATGTAGTGGAAGACATGAGAGGTGCGCGAAAACAGGGCAATATTGTGGAAGTTATGGGATGTGCGCGAAAACAGGGCGATATAGGGGACGCTATGGGACGTGCGCGAAAACACAGTGATATAGGGGAAGGTATGAGAGGTGTGTGACAACACGGCGATATAGGGGAAATTATGAGAGGTGTGCAAAAACACGGCGATACGGGAGAATGTATCAATTGTGCGAGAAAACACAGTGATATAGGGGAAGTATTGAGAGGAGCGAAAGCATAGCGATCTAGGTGAAGACATGAGAGGTGAGCAAAAACACGGCAATACAGGGGAAGCTATGAGAGGTGAGCAATAACACAGCGATAGAGGTGAATCTATGGGATGTGCGCGAAAAGACAGCGATATAGGGGAAGCTATGAGAGGTGCGCAAGGCACAGCGATATAGGGGATGCTATGGGAGGAGTGCGAATACACAGCGATATAGGGGACGTGATGAGATGTGCATGAAAACTCAGCGATGTTAGGGAAGTTATGAGAGGTGCGCAAAAACACAGTGATACAGGAGAAGTTATGAGAAGTGTGTGAAAACACAGCGATATAGGGGAAGGTATGACAGGTGCACGAAAACACAGCGATATAGAGGAAGAAATCGGAGGTGCGCGAAAACAGGGCGATATAGGGAAGGTATGAGAGGTGAGCAATAACACAGCAATCAAGGTGAAGCTAAGGGATGTGCGCAAAAACAGCGATGTAGGCGAAGCTATGGGAGGTGCGCGAAAGCACAGCGATATTGGGGAAGGTATGAGATGTACGAAACAATACATCGATATAGGGGAAGGTATGAGAGCTACGTGAAAACATAGTGATATATGTGAAGGTATGAGAGGAGCGCGAAAACAGGGCGATATATGGGAAGTTCTGAGAGGTGCGTGAAAACCCAGCGATCATTGGGGACGTTATGAGATGTGCATGAAAACACGGTGATATTGGGGAAGGTATGAGCGTTGTGCAAAAACACAGCATATACGGTAATGCATGAGAGGTGCGCGAAGGCACAGTGATATAGGGGATGGTATGGGAGGTGCGCAAATACACAGCGATATAGGGGCGTTATGAGATGTGCATGAAAAAACGACAATATAGAGGAAGGTATAAGAGCTGCGCAAAAATACAGTGATATACGGGAAGTTATGAGAGGTGCGTGAAAACACAGCGATATAAGGGAAGGTATGGGAGGTGCGCGAAAACAGGGCAATATAGGGGAAGTTATGAGAGGTGCGCAAGGCACAGCGATATAGGGGATGCTATGGGAGGAGTGCGAATACACAGCGATATAGGGGACGTGATGAGATGTGCATGAAAACTCAGCGATGTTAGGGAAGTTATGAGAGGTGTGCAAAAACACAGTGATACAGGAGAAGTTATGAGAAGTGTGTGAAAACACAGCGATATAGGGGAAGGTATGACAGGTGCACGAAAACACAGCGATATAGAGGAAGAAATCGGAGGTGCGCGAAAACAGGGCGATATAGGGAAGGTATGAGAGGTGAGCAATAACACAGCGATCAAGGTGAAGCTAAGGGATGTGCGCAAAAACAGCGATGTAGGCGAAGCTATGGGAGGTGCGCGAAAGCACAGCGATATTGGGGAAGGTATGAGATGTGCGAAAAAATACATCGATATAGGGGAAGGTATGAGAGCTGCGTGAAAACATAGTGATATATGTGAAGGTATGAGAGGAGCGCGAAAACAGGGCGATATAGGGGAAGTTCTGAGAGGTGCGTGAAAACCCAGCGATCATTGGGGACGTTATGAGATGTGCATGAAAACACGGTGATATTGGGGAAGGTATGAGCGGTGTGCAAAAACACAGCATATACGGTAATGCATGAGAGGTGCGCGAAGGCACAGTGATATAGGGGATGGTATGGGAGGTGCGCAAATACACAGCGATATAGAGGCGTTATGAGATGTGCATGAAAAAACGACAATATAAAATACAGTGATATAAGGGAAGGTATGGGAGGTGCGCGAAAACAGGGCAATATAGGGGAAGTTATGAGAGGTGCGCGAAGGCACAGCGATATAGGGGATGATATGAGAGGTGCGCGAAAACACCGTAATATAGGGGAAGACATGAGAGGTATGCAAAAACAAGGCGAAAAAGTGGAACCTATGGGACGTGCGCGTAACCACAGCGATACAGGGGAATGTATCAGAGGTGCGAGAAAACACAGCGATATAGGGGACGCTATGGGACATGCGAAAAAAAACAGTGATATAGGGGAAGGCGTGAGAGGTGTGACAGAACACGGCGATATAGGGGAAATTGTAAGAGGTGCACGAAAACATGGCAATACAGGAGAATGTATCAGATGTGCGAGAAACACACAGCGATATAGGGGAAGTAATGATAGGAGCGAAAACATAGCGATATAGGTGAAGACCTGCGAGGTGCGCGAAAACACGTCGATATAGGGTAAGCTATGAGAGGTGAGCAATAACACAGCGATCAAGGTGAAGCTATGGGATGTGAATGCGAAAACAGCGATGAAGGCGAAGCTATGGGAGGTGCGCGAAAACAAAGCGATATAGGGGACGGTATGAGATGTGCATGAATACACGGCGATATTGGGGAAGCCATGAGAGGTGCCTGAAAACACAGTGATATAGGGAAGGTATGAGAGGTATGCAAAATCACAGCGATATAGGAGAAGTTAAGAGAGGTGCGTGAAAACACAGCGATATAGGGGAAGGTATGAGAGGTGCACGAAGGCACAGCGTTATAGGGGATGCTATGGGAGGTGCGCGAAAACACAGAGATATAGGGGAAGTTATGAGAAGTGTGTGAAAACACAGCGATATAGGGAAAGGTATGACAGGTGCACGAAAACACAGTGATATAGGGGAAGGAATCGGAAGTGCGCGAAAACAGGGCGCTATAGGGGAAGGTATGAGAGGTACGCGAAGGCACAGCGATATAGGGGATGCTATGGGAGGTGCGCGAATACACAGCGATATAGGGGACATTATGAGATGTGCATAAAAACACGGCGATATAGGGGAAGTTATGAGAGGTGCGCAAAAATACAGCAATGTAGGAGAATTTATGAGAGGTGCGTGAAAACGCAGCGATATAGGGGTAGTTATGAGAGGTGCACGAAAACACAGCGATATTGGGGAAGGTATGGGAGGTGCGCGAAAACAGGGCGATATAGGGGAAGTTATGAGAGGTGCGCGAAGGCATAGCGATATGGGGGAAGACATGAGAGCTGCGCAGAAACAGGGCAATATAGTGGAACCTGTGGGATGTGCGCGAAACCACGGCGATACAGAGGAATGTATCAGAGGTGCGAGAAAACACAGCGATATAGGGGACGCTATGGGACATGCGCAAAAAAACAGTGATATAGGGGAAGGTATGAGATGTGCGAAAAAATACATCGATATAGGGGAAGGTATGAGAGCTGCGTGAAAACATAGTGATATAGATGAAGTTATGAGAGGAGCGCGAAAACAGGGCGATATAGGGGAAGTTATGAGAGGTGCGTGAAAACCCAGCGACATTGGGGATGTTATGAGATGTACATGAAAACACTGTGATATTGGGGAAGGTATGCGCGGTGTGCAAAAACACAGCATATACGGTAATGCATGAGAGGTGCGCGAAGGCACAGCGATATAGGGGATGCTATGAGAGGTGCGTGAAAACACCGTAATATAGGGGAAGACATGAGAGGTATGCAAAAACAAGGCGAAAAAGTGGAACCTATGGGATGTGCGCAAAACCACGGCGATACAGGGGAATGTATCAGAGGTGCGAGAAAACACAGCAATATAGGGGACTCTATGGGACATGCGCAAAAAAACAGTGATTTAGGGGAAGGCATGAGAGGTGTGCAAGAACACGGCGATATAGGGGAAATTGTAAGAGGTGCGCGAAAACATGGCAATACAGGAGAATGTATCAGATGTGCGAGAAAACACAGCGATATAGGGGAAGTAATGATAGGAGCGAAAACATAGCGATATTGGTGAAGACATGCGAGGTGCGCGAAAACACGGCGATATAGGGTAAGCTATGAGAGGTGAGCAATAACACAGCGATCAAGGTGAAGCTATGGGATGTGAATGCGAAAACAGCGATGTAGGCGAAGCTATGGGAGGTGCGCGAAAACAAAGCGATATAGGGGACGGTATGAGATGTGCATGAATACACGGCGATATTGGGGAAGCCATGAGAGGTACCTGAAAACACAGCGATATAGGGGAAGGTATGAGAAGTGTGCAAAATCACAGTGATATCGGAGAAGTTAAGAGAGGTGCGTGAAAACACAGCGATATAGGGGAAGGTATGAGAGGTGCACGAAGGCACAGCGTTATAGGGGATGCTATGGGAGGTGCGCGAAAACAAAGCGATATAGGAGATGGTATGAGATGTGCATAAAAACATGGCGATATAGGAGTAAGTATGTGAGGTGCGCGAAAACTTGGCGTTACAGGGGAATGCATCAGAGGTGCCAGAAAACACAGCGATGTAGTGGAATACATGAGAGGTGCGCGAAAACAGGGTAATATAGTGGAAGCTACGGGATGTGCACGAAAACAGGGCGATATAGGGGAAGGTATGAGAGGTGCGCGAAAACACAGCGATATAGGGGACGCAATGGGACGTGCGCGAAAACACAGTGATATAGGGTAAGGTATGAGAGGTGTGCGAGAACACGGCGATATAGGGGAAATTATGAGAGGTGTGCGAAAACACGGCGATACGGGAGAGTGTATCAGATGTGCGAGAAAACACAGCGATATACGGGAAGTATTGAGAGGAGCGAAAACATAGTGATCTAGGTGAAGACATGAGAGGTGCGCGAAAACACGGCGATACAGGGGAAGCTATGAGAGGTGAGCAATAACACAGCGATAAAGGTGAATCTATGGGATGTGCGCGAAAAGACAGCGATATAGGGGAAGCTATGAGTGGTGCGCAAGGCACAGCGATAGAGGGGATGCTATGGGAGGTGCGTGAATACACAGCGATATAGGGGACGTGATGAGATGTGCATGAAAACGCAGCGATATTAGGGAAGATATCAGGGGTGCACAAAAACACAGCGATATAGGAGAAGTTATGAGAGGTGTGCGAAAACACAGCGATATAGGGGAAGATATGAAAGGTGCACAAAAACACAGAGATATATTCGGGAAGGAATGGGAGGTGCCCAAATACACAGATATATAGGGGACGATATGAAATGTGCATGAAAACACAGCCATATAGGGGAAGGTATGAGAGGTGCACGAAGGCACAGCGATATAGGGGATGCTATGGGAGTGCGCGAAAACACAGCGATATAGGAGACGGTATGAGATGTGCATACAAACATGGCCATATAGGGGGAGGTATGAGAGGTGCGCGTAAACACGGCGATATAGGGGAAAGTATCAGAGGTGCGCGAAAACTTGGCGTTACAGGGGAAAGCATCAGAGGTGCCAGAAAACATAACGATGTAGTGGAAGACATGAGAGGTGCACGAAAACAGGGTAATATAGTGGAAGGTATGGGATGTGCGCGAAAACAGGGCCATATAGGGGAAGGTATGAGAGGTGCGCGAGAACACGGCGATATAGGGGAAATAATGAGAGGTGTGCAAAACACAGCGATACGGGAGAATGTATCAATTGTGCGAGAAAACACAGCGATATAGGGAAAGTTTTGAGAGGAGCAAAAACATAGCGATCTAGGTGAAGACATGAGAGGTGAGCAAAAACACGGCGATACAAGGGAAGCTATGAGAGGTGAGCAATAATACAGCTTTAAAACTGAATCTATGGGACGTGCGCGAAAAGACAGCGATATAAGGGAATCTATGAGAGGTGCGCAAGGCACAGCGATATAGGGGATGCTATGGGAGGTGTGCGAATACACAGCGATATAGGGGACGGTATGAGATGTGCATGAAAACTCAGCGATATTAGGGAAGGTATGAGAGGTGCACAAAAACTCATTGATATAGGAGAAGTTATGAGAGGTGTGTGAAAACACAGCGATATTGGGAAGGAATCGGAGGGGCGCGAAAAGTGTGCGAAATAGCGGAAGGTATGAGAGGTTCGTGAAGTCACAGCGATATAGGGGATGCTATGGGAGGTGCGCGAATACACAGCGATATAGGGGACGTTATGAGATGTGCGTAAAAACACGGCAATATAGGGGAAGTTATGAGAGGTACGCAAAAATACAGCAATACAGGAGAAGTTATGAGAGGTGCGTGAAAACACAGCGATATAAGGGGAGGTATGAGAGGTACACGAAAACACAGCGATATAGGGGAAGGTATGGGAGGTGCTCGAAAACAGGGCGATATAGGGAAAGGTATGAGAGGTGTGCGAAGGCACAGCAATATAGGGGATGGTATGGGAGGTGTATGAAAACACAGTGATATAGTGGAAGATATGAGAGGTGTGCGAGAACACGGCGATATAGGTGAAATTATGAGAGTTGAGCGAAAACACGTTGATACAGGGAACAGTATCAGAAGTGCGAGAACACAGAGCGATATAGGGGAAGTAATGAGAGGAGCGGAAACACAGCGATATGGGTGAAGACATGAGAGGTGCGCGAAAACACGTCGATATAGGGGAAGCTATGAGAGGTAAGCAATAACACAGCGATAAAGTTGAAGTTATGGGATGTGTGCGAAAACAGGGTGATATAGGGGAAGGTATGAGAGGTGCGCAAAAACACAGCGATGTATGCGAAGCCCTGGGAGGTGCACGGGAAACAGGGGCGATATAGGGGAAGGTATGAGCGGTGCGCGACGGCACAGCGATATAGGGAATGCTATGGGAGGTGCGTGAATACTCAGAGATATAGGAGACGTTATGAGATGTGCATAAAAACACGGCGATATTGGGGAAGCCATGAGAGGTGTGCGAAAATACAGCGATATAGGGGACGGTATGGGAGGTGTACGAAAACAGGGCGACATAGGGGAAGGTATGAGAGGTGCGCGAAGGCACAGCGATATAGGGGATACTATGGCATGTGCGCGAATACACAGTGATATATGGGACGTTAAGAGATGTGCATTAAAACACGGCGATATTGGGGAAGCCATGAGAGGTGTGCAAAAATACGGCGATATAGGAGAAATTATGAGAGGTGCGTGAAAACACAGCGATATAGTGGAAGGTATGGAAGGTGCGCGAAAACAGGGCAATATAGGGGAAGGTATGAGAGGTGCGCGAAGGCACAGCAATACAAGGGATGCTCGGAGGGTGCGCGAATGCACATCGATATAGGGGACGTTATGAGATGTGCATGAAAACACGGCAGTATAGGGGAAGGTATAAGAACTGCGCAAAAATACAGCGAGATAGGAGAAGTTATGAGATGTGCGTGAAAACACAGCGATATAAGGGAAGGAATGAGAGGTGCACGAAAACACAGCGATATTGGGGAAGGTATGGGAGGTGCGTGAAAACAGGGAGATATAGGGGAAGTTATGAGATGTGTGTGAAGGACAGCGATATAGGGGATGCTATCAGAGGTGCGTGAAAACACTGTGATATAGGGGAAGCCATGAAAGGTGCGCAAAAACAGGGCAATATAGTGGAACCTATGGGATGTGCGCGTAACCACGGCGATACAGGGGAATGTATCAGAGGTGCGAGAAGACACAGCGATATAGGGGACGCTATGGGACATGCGCAAAAAAACTGTGATATAGGGGAAGGTATGAGAGGTGTGCGAGAACACGGCGATATAGGGGAAATTGTAAGAGGTGCGCAAAAACATGGCAATACAGGAGAATGTATCAGAGGTGCGAGAAAACACAGCGATATAGGGGAAGTAATGATAGGAGCGAAAACATAGAGATATACGTGAAGACATGCGAGATGCGCGAAAACATGGCGATATAGGGTAAGCTATGAGAGGTGAGCAATAACACAGCGATCAAGGTGAAGCTATGGGATGTGCGCGAAAGCAGCGATGTAGGCGAATCTATGGGAGGTGCGCCAAAACACAGTGATATAGGGGACGGTATGAGATGTGCATGAATACACGGCGATATTGGGCAAGCCATGAGAGGTGCCTGAAAACACAGCGATATAGGGGAAGGTATGAGATGTGCATGAATACACAGTGATATTGGGGAAGGTATGAGAGGAGCGCGAAAACAGTGCGATAGAGGGGAGGTGATGAGAGGTGTGTGAAAACCCAGCGACATTGGGGACGTTATGAGATGAGCATGAAAACATGGTGATATTGGGGAAGGTATGAGAGGTGTGCAAAAACACAGCGATATACGGGAATGCATGAGAGGTGGACGAAAACAGTGATATAGGTGAAGGAATGGGAGGTGCGCAAAATCAGGGCGATATTTGGGAAGGTATGAGAGGTGCGCGAAAGCACAGCGATATAAGGGAAGCTATGGGAGGTGCGCGAATACACAGCGATATAGGGGACATTATGAGATGTGCATGAAAACATGGCGATATAGGGGAAGGTATAAGAGCTGCACAAAAATACAGTGATATAGGAGAAGTTATGAGAGGTGCTTGAAAACACAGTGATACAAGGGAAGGTATGAGAGGTGCACGAAAACACAGCGATATTGGGGAAGGTATGGGAGGTGCGCGAAAATAGGGCGATATAGGGGAAGTTATGAGAGGTGCGCAAAAGCACAGCGATTTGGGGGATGCTATGAGAGGTGCGCGAAAACACCGTGATATAGGGGAAGACATGAGAGGTGCGCAAAAACAGGACAATATAGTGGAACCTATGGGACGTGCACGAAACCACGGTGATACAGTGGAATGTATCAGAGGTGCGAGAAAACACAGCGATATAGGGGACGCTATGGGACATGCGCAAAAAAACAGTGATATTGGGTAAGGTATGAGAGGTATGCGAGAACACGGCGATATAGGGGAAATTATGAGAGGTGTGCGAAAAAACGGCGATACGGGAGAATGTATCAGATGTGCGAGAAAACACAGCGATATTGGGGAAGTATTGAGAGGAGCGAAAACATAGCGATCTATGTGAAGACATGAGAGGTGCTCAAAAACACGGCGATATAGGGGAAGCTATGAGAGGTGAGCAAAAACACGGCGATACAGCGGAAGCTATGAGAGGTGAGCAATAACACAGCGATAAAGGTGAATCTATGGGATGTGCGCGAAAAGACAGCCATATAGGGGAAGCTATGAGAGGTGCGCAAGGCACAGCGATATAGGGGATGCTATGGGAGGTGCCTGAATACACAGCGATATAGGGGACGTGATGAGATGTGCATGAAAACGCAGCGATATTAGTGAAGGTATCAGAGGTGCACAAAAACACAGCGATAAAGGAGAAGTTATGAGAGGTGTGCAAAAAAACAGCGATATAGGGGAAGATATGAAACGTGCACGAAAACACAGAGATATATTCGGGAAGGACTGGGAGGTGCACAGATACACAGCGATATAGGGGACGTTATGAGATGTGCATGAAAACACAGTCATATAGTGGAAGGTATGAGAGGTGAACGAAAACGCAGCGATATAAGGGAAGTTATAGGAGGTGCGCGAAAACAGGGCGATATAGGGGAAGGTATGAGAGGTGCACGAAGGCAGAGCGATATAGGGGATGCTATGGGAGTGCGCGAAAACACAGCGATATAGGAGACGGTATGAGATGTGCATAAATACATGGCGATATAGGGGGAGGTATGAGAGGTGCGCGTAAACACGGCGATATAGGGGAAAGTATGAGAGGTGCGCGAAAACTTGGCGTTACAGGGGAAAGCATCAGAGGTGCCAGAAAACACAGCGATATAGTGGAAGACATGAGAGGTGCACGAAAACAGGGCAATATAGTGGTAGGTATGGGATGTGCGCGAAAACAGGGCCATATAGGGGAAAGGTATGAGAGGTGCGCGACAACACGGCGATATAGGGGAAATAATGAGAGGTGTGCGAAAACACAGCAATACAGGAGAATGTATCAATTGTGCGAGAAAGCACAGCGATATAGGGGAAGTATTGAGAGGAGCGAAAACATAGCGATCTTGGTGAAGACATGAGAGGTGAGCAAAAACACGGCGATACAGGGGAAGCTATGAGAGGTGAGCAATAACACAGCGATAAAGCTGAATCTATGGGATGTGGACGAAAAGACAGCGATATAGGGGATGCTATGGGAGGTGCGCGAATACACAGCGATATAGGGGAAGCTATGTGAGGTAAGCAATAATACAGCGATAAAGTTGAAGTTATGGGATGTGCGCGAAAACAGGGCGATATAGGGGAAGGTAGGAGAGGTGCGCAAAAAAAAAGCGATGTATGCGAAGCCATGGGAGGTGGGCGGGAAACAGGGCAATATAGGGGAAGGTATGAGCGGTGCGCGAAAGCACAGCAATATAGGGGATGCTATGGGAGGTGCGTGAATACACAGAGATATGGGAGACGTTATGAGATGTGCATGAAAACACGGCGATATTGGGGAAGCCATGAGAGGTGTGCAAAAATACGGCGATATAGGAGAAATTATGAGACGTGCGTGAAAACACAGCGATATAGAGGGAGGTATGAGAGGTGCATGAAAACACAGCGATATAGTAGAAGGTATGGAAAGTGCGTGAAAACAGGGCGATATAAGGGAAGGTATGAGAGGTGCGCGAAGGCACAGCAATACAAGGGATGCTATCGGAGGTGCGCGAATACGCAGCGATATAGGGGACGTTATGAGATGTGCATGAAAACATGGCAGTATAGGGGAAGGCATAAGAACTGCGCAAAAATACAGCGAATTAGGAGAAGTTATGAGAGGTGCGTGAAAACACGGCGATATAAGGGAAGGAATGAGAGGTGCACGAAAACAGCGATATTGGGGAAGGTATGGGAGGTGCGTGAAAACAGGGCGATATAGGGGAAATTATGAGACGTGCGCGAAGGACAGCGATATAGGGGATGCTATGAGAGGTGTGCGAAAGCACCGTGATATAGGGGAAGCCATGAGAGGTGCGCAAAAACAGGGCAATATAGTGGAACCTATGGGATGTGCGCAAAACCACGGCGATACAGGGGAATGTATCAGAGGTGCGAGAAAACACAGCGATATAGGGGACGCAATGGGACATGCGCAAAAAACAGCAAAATAGGGGAAGGTATGAGAGGTGTGCGAGAACACGGCGATATAGGGGAAATTGTAAGAGGTGCGCGAAAACATGGCAATACAGGAGAATGTATCAAAGGTGCGAGAAAAAACAGCGATATAGGGGAAGTAATGATATGAGCAAAAACATAACGATATACGTGAAGACATGCGAGATGCGTGAAAACACGGTGATATAGGGTAAGCTATGAGAGGTGAGCAATAACACAGCGATCAAGGTGAAGCTATGGGAGGTGCGCCAAAACACAGCGATATAGGGGACGGTATGAGATGTGCATGAATACACAGCGATATTGGGGAAGCCATGAGAGGTGCCTGAAAACAGAGCGATATAGGGGAAGGTATGAGAGGTGTGCAAAAACACAGCGATATAGGAGAAGTTAAGAGAGGTGCGTGAAAACACAGCGACATAGGAGAAGGTATGAGAGGTTCACGAAGGCACAGCGATATAGGGGATGCTATGGGAGGTGCGCAAAAACACAGCGATATAGGAGACGGTATGAGATGTGCATAAAAACATGGCGATATAGGGGCAGGTATGAGAGGTGCGCGAAAACATGCAATACAAGAGAATGTATCAAAGGTGCGAGAAAAAACAGCGATATAGGGGAAGTAATGATATGAGCAAAAACATAACGATATACGTGAAGACATGCGAGATGCGTGAAAACACGGTGATATAGGGTAAGCTATGAGAGGTGAGCAATAACACAGCGATCAAGGTGAAGCTATGGGAGGTGCGTCAAAACACAGCGATATAGGGGACGGTATGAGATGTGCATGAATACACAGCAATATTGGGGAAGCCATGAGAGGTGCCTGAAAACAGAGCGATATAGGGGAAGGTATGAGAGGTGTGCAAAAACACAGCGATATAGGAGAAGTTAAGAGAGGTGCGTGAAAACACAGCGATATAGGAGACGGTATGAGAGGTTCACGAAGGCACAGCGATATAGGGGATGCTATGGGAGGTGCGCGAAAACACAGCGATATAGGAGACGGTATGAGATGTGCATAAAAACATGGCGATATAGGGGTAAGTATTGAGAGGAGCAAAAACATAGCGATCTAGGTGAAGGCATGAGAGGTGCGCAAAAACATGGTGATATAGGGGAAGCTATGAGAGGTGAGGAAAAACACGGCGATACAGGAGAAGCTATGAGAGGTGAGCAATAACACAGCGATAAAGGTCAATCTATGGGATTGCGCGAAAAGACAGCGATATAGGGGAAGTTATGAGAGGTGCGCAAGGCACAGCGATATAGGGGATGCTATGGGAGGTGCGTGAATGCACAGCGATATAGGGGACGTGATGAGATGTGCATGAAAACGCAGTGATATTAGGGAAGGTATGAGAGGTGCAGAAAAACACAGCGATATAGGAGAAGTTATAAGAGCTGTGCGAATACACAGCGATATAGGGGAAGGTATGAGAGGTGCACGAAGGCACAGCGATATAGGGGATGCTATGGGAGGTGCGCAAAAACACAGCGATATAGGAGATGGTATGAGATGTGCATAAAAACATGGCAATATAGGGGCAGGTATGAGAGGTCCGCGTAAACACGGCGATATAGGGGAATGTATGAGAGGTGCGCGAAAACTTGGCGTTACAGGGGAATGCATCAGAGTGCCAGAAAACACAGCGATGTAGTGGAATACATGAGAGGTGCGCGAAAACAGGGCAATATAGTGGAAGCTATGGGATGTGCACGAAAACAGGGCGATATAGGGGAAGCTATGAGAGGTGCACAAAAACACAGCGATATAGGAGAAGTTATGAGAGGTGTGTGAAAACACCGCGATATAGGGGAAGGTATGAGAGGTGCACGAAAACAGCGATATAGGTGAAGGAATGGGAGGTGCGCGAAAACAGGGCGATATAGGTGAATGAATGCGAGGAGCACGAAAACAGGGCGATATAGGGGAAGATAAGAGAGGTGCGCGAAGGCACAGCGAAATAGGGGATGCTATTGGAGGTGCGCGAATACACAGCGATATAGGGGACGTTATGAGATGTGCATAACAATACGGCGATATAGGGGAAGTTATGATAGGTGTGCAAAAACACGGCGATGTAGGGGAAGCTATGAGAGGTGAGCAATAACACAGGGATAAAGGTGAATCTATGCGATGTGTGCGAAAAGACAGCGATATAGGGAAAGGTATGACAGGTGTGTGAAAACACAGCGATATAGGGGACGATATGAGAGGAGTGTGAAAACACAGCGATATAGGGGACGGAACGAGATGTACATGAATACACGGCGATAGTCGGGAAACCATGAGAGTTGTGCGAAAACACAGCGATATAGGGGAATTTATGAGAGGTGCGCGAAAGCAGGGCGATATAGAGGAAGTTATGAGAGGTGAGCAAAAATACGGCGAAATAGGGGACATTATGAGATGTGCATGAAAACACGGCAATATACGGAAAGGTATGAGAGGTGCACGAAGGGACAGCGATATAGGGGATGCTATGGGAGGTGCGCGAAAACACAGTGATATAGGGGACGGTATGAGATGTGTATGAAAACACGGCGATATATGGGAAGCTATGAGAGGTGCGCGAAAACTTGGCGTTACAGGCGAATGCATCAGAGGTGCGAGAAAACACAGCGATGTAGGGGAAGACATGAGAGGTGCGCGAAAACAGGGCAATATAGTGGAAGCTATGGGAGGTGCGCAAAAACAGGGCGATGTAGGGGAAGGTAAGAGAGGTGCACGAAAGCACAGCGATATAGGGGACTCTATGGGACTTGCGCGAAAACACAGTGATATAGGGGAAGGTATGAGAGATGTGCGAGAACACGGCGATATAGGGGAAATTATGAGAGGAGCGCGAAAACACGGCGATATGGGAGAATGTATCAGACGTGAGAGAAAACACAGCGATATAGGGGAAGTAATAAGAGGAGCAAAAACATAGCGATCTCGGTGAAGACATGAGAGGTGCGTGAAAACAAGACAATATGGGGGAAGCTATGAGAGGTGAGCAAAAACACGGCGATACAGGGGAAGCTATGAGAGGTTAGCAAAAACACAGCGATAAAGGTGAATCTATGGGATGTGCGCGAAAAGGCAGCAATATAGGGGAAGGTATGAGAGGTGCGCAATGCACAGCGATATAGGGGATGCTATGGGTGGTGCGTGAATACACAGCGATATAGGGGACGTGATGAGATGTGCATGAAAACGCAGGGATATTAGGGAAGGTATGAGAGGTGCACAAAAACACAGAGATATAGGGGACGGTATGAGATGTGCATGAATACATGGCGATAGACGGGAAACAATGAGAGGTGTACAAAAACACAGCGATATAGGGCAAGTTATGAGAGGTGCGTGAAAGCACAGTGATACAGGGGAAGGTATGAGAGGAGCGCGAAAACAGGACGATATAGGGGAAGTTATGAGAGATGCGTGAAAACCCAGCGATATAGGGGACATTATGAGATGTGCATGAAAACACGGCGATATAGGGGAAGGTATGAGAGGTGCGCGAAGGAACAGCGAAATAGGGGACGTTATGAGATGTGCATAAAAACATGGCGATATAGGGGAAGTTATGAGAGGTGAGCAATAATACAGGAACATAGCAGAAGTTATTAGAGGTGCGTGAAAACACAGCGATATAGGGAGAGGTATGAGAGGTACACAAAAACCCAGCGATATAGGGGACATTATGAGATGTGCATGAAAACACGGCAATATAGGGGGAGGTATGAGAGGTGCACGAAAACGCAGCGTTATATGGGAACGTATAGGAGGTGCGCGAAAACAGGGCGCTATAGGGGACGTTATGAGAGATACACGAAGGCACATTCGATATAGGGAATGCTATGGTAGGTGCGCAAAAACACAGCGATATAGGAGATGGGACGAGATGTGCATAAAAACGTGGCGATATAGGGGAAGGTATGGGAGGTGCTCGAAAGCAGGGTGATATAGGGGAATTTATGAGAGGTGCGTGAATACACAGCGATATAGGGGACGCAATGGGACGTTCGCAAAAACACAGTGATATAGGGGAATGTATGAGAGGTGTGCGAGAACACGGCGATATAGGGGAAAATATGAGAGGTGTGCGAAAACAGGGCGATATGGGAGAATGTATCAATTGTGTGAGAAAACACAGCGATATAGGGGAAGTATTGAGAGGAGCGAAAACATAGCGATCTACGTGAAGACATGAGAGCTGAGCAAAAACACGGCGATACAGGGGAAGCTATGACAGGTGAGCAATAACACAGCGATAAAGGTGAATCTATGGGATGTGCGCGAAAAGACAGCGATATAGGGGAAGCTATGAGAGGTGCGCAAGGCACAGCGATACAGGGGATGCTATGGGTGGTGCGTGAATACACAGCGCTATAGGGGACGTGATGAGATGTGCATGAAAACGCAGCGATATTAGGGAATTTTTGAGAGGTGCACAAAAACGCATCGATATAGGAGAAGTTATGAGAGGTGCATGAAAACACAGCGATATAGGGGAAGGTATGGGAGGTGCTCGAAAGCAGGGCGATATAGGGGAAGTTATGAGAGGTGCGTAAAAACCCAGTGATATAGGGGATGTTATGAGATGTGCATGAAAACACGGCGATATAGGGGAAGGTATGAGAGGTGCACGAAGGCACATTCGATATAGAGGATGCTATGGTAGGTGCGCAAAAACACAGCGATATAGGAGACGGGACGAGATGTGCATAAAAACGTGGCGATATAGGGTGAGGTATGAGAGGTGCGCGTAAACACGGCGATATAGGGGAAAGTTTGCGAGGTGCGCGAAAACTTGGCCTTACAGGGGAATGCATCAGTAGTGCCAGAAAACACAGCAATGTAGTGGAATACGTGAGAGGTGCGCGAAAACAGGGCAATATAGTGGAAGCTATGGGAGGTGCGCGAAATCATGGCGATATAGGGGAAGGTATGAAAGATGTCCAAAAACACAGCTATATAGGGGACGCTATGGGACGTGCGTGAAAACACATTGTTATAGGGGAAGGTATGAGAGATGTGCGAGAATACAGCGATGTAGGGGAAATTATAAGAGGTGCGTGACAACAAGGCGATACAGGGGAATGTATCAGAGGTGTGAGAAAACACAGCGATATAATGGTAGTAATGACAGGAGCGAAAACTTAGCGATATAGGTGAAGGTATGAGAGGTGCGCAAAAACACAGCGACGTGGGTGTAGCTATGGGAGGTGCGCAAAAGCACAGCGATATAAGGGACGGTATGAGATGTGCATGAATACACGGCAATATTGGGGAAGCCATGAGAGATGCGCGAAAACACAGCAATATAGGGGAAGGTATGAGAGGTGCACGAAAACACAACGATAAAAGGGAAGGTATGGGAGGTGCGCGAAAACAGGACGATATAGGGGAAGGTATGAGATGTGTGTGAAGGCACAGCGATATAGGGGATTCTATGGGAGGTGCGCGAATACACAGCAATATGGCGGACGTTATGAGATGTGATAAAAAACACGGCGATATAGGGGAAGTTATGAGAGGTGCGTGAATACACAGCGATATAGGGGAAGGTATGAGAGGTGCACGAAAACACAGCGATATAGAGGAAGGTATGGGAGGTGCGCGAAAACACAGTGATATAGGGGAAGACATGTGAGGTGCTCGAAAACAGGGCTATATAGTGGAAGCTATGGGATATGCGCGAAAACATGGCGATACAGGGAAAGGTATGAGAGATGCGAGAAAACAGTGATATAGGGGACGCTATGGGACGTACGCGAAAACACAGTGATATAGGGCAAGGTATGAGAGATGTGCGAGACAACGGCGATATGGGGGAAATTATGAGAGGTGCGCGAAAACACAGCGATACGGGAGAATGTATAAGATGTGCGAGAAAACACAGTGATATAGGGGAAGTATTGAGAGGATCGAAAACATAGCGATCTAGGTGAAGACATGAGAGGTGCACGAAAACATGGCGATATAGGGGAAGCTATGAGAGGTGAGCAAAAACACGACGATACATGGGAAGCTATGAGAGGTGAGCAATAACACAGCGGTAAAGGTGAATCTATGGGATGTGCGTGAAAAGACAGTGATATAGGGGAATTTATGAGAGGTGCACAAGGCACAGCGATATAGGGGATGCTATGGGAGGTGCGTGAATACACAGCGATATAGGGGACGTGATGCGATGTGCATGAAAACGCAGTGATATTAGGGAAGGTATGAGAGGTGCACAAAAACACAACGATATAGGAGAAGTTATGAGAGGTGTGTGAAAACACAGCGATATAGGGAAGGTATGAGAGGTGCACGAAAACAGCGATATAAGTGAAGGAATGGGAGGTGCGCGAAAACAGGGCGATATAGGTGAATGAATGCGAGGAGCACGAAAACAGGGCGATACAGGGGAAGATATGAGGGGTGCGCGAAGGCACAGATAAATATAGGATGCTATGGGTGTGCGCGAATACACAGCGATATAGGGAACGTTATGAGATGTGCATAACAATACAGCGATATAGGGAAAGTTATGAGAGGTGTGCAAAAACACAGCGATGTAGGGGAAGCTATGAGAGGTGAGCAATAACACAGCGATAAAGGTGAATCTATGCGATGTGTGCGAAAAGACAGCGATATAGGGAAACGTATGAGAGGTGTGTGAAAACACAGCGATATAGGGGACGGTATGAGAGGTGTGTGAAAGCACAGTGATATAGGGGAAGGTATGGGAGGTGCTCGAAAGCAGGGTGATATAGGGGAAGTTATGAGAGGTACGTGAAAACACAGCGATATAGGGGACGCAATGGGACGTTCGCGAAAACACAGTGATATAGGGGAAGGGATGAGAGGTGCTCGAAAGCAGGGTGATATAGGGGAAGTTATGAGAGGTGCATGAAAACACAGCGATATAGGGGACGCAATGGGACGTTCGCGAAAACACAGTGACATAGGGGAAGGTATGAGAGGTGTGCGAGAACACGGCGATATAGGGGAAATTATGAGAGGTGTGCGAAAACACGGCGATATGGGAGAATGTATCAGATGTGCGAGAAAACACAGCGATATAGGGGAAGTATTTAGACGAGCGAAAACATAGCGATCTAAGTGAAGACATGAGAGGTGCGCAAAGACACGGAGATATGGGGGAAGCTATGAGAGGTGAGCAATAACACAGAGATAAAGGTGAATCTATGGGATGTGCACGAAAAGACAGCGATATAGGGGAAGCTATGAGAGGTGCGCAAGGCACAGCGATACAGGGGATGCTATGGGTGGTGCGTGAATACACAGCGCTATTGGGGACGTGATGAGATGTGAATGAAAACGCAGCGATATTAGGGAATTTATGAGAGGTGCACAAAAACGCATCGATATAGGAGAATTTATGAGAGGTGTGTGAAAACACAGCGATATAGGGGAAGGTATGGGAGGTGCTCGAAAGCAGGGCGAAAAAGGGGAAGTTATGAGAGGTGCGTAAAAACCCAGCGATATAGGGGATGTTATGAGATGTGCATGAAAACACAGCGATATAGGGGAAGGTATGAGAGGTGCGCGAAGGCACAGAGAAATTGGAGATGTTATGGGAGGTGCACGAATACACAGCGAAATATGAGAGATGCGAGAAAACACAGTGATATAGGGGACGCTATGGGACGTGCGCGAAAACACAGTGATATAGGGGAAGGTATAAGAGATGTGCGAGACAACGGCGATATGGGGGAAATTATGAGAGGTGCGCTAAAACACGGCGATATGGGAGAATGTATCAGATGTGCGAGAAAACACAGTGATATAGGGGAAGTATAGAGAGGATCGAAAACATAGCGATCTAGGTGAAGAAATGAGAGGTATAGGAGGTGCGCAAAAACAGGGCGCTATAGGGGAAGGTATGAGATGTGCACGAAGGCACATTCGATATAGGGGATGCTATGGTAGGTGCGCAAAAACACAGCGATATAGGAGACGGGACGAGATGTGCATAAAAAAGTGGCGATATAGGGGGAGGTATGAGAGGTGTGCGTAAACACGGCGATATAGGGGAAAGTATGCGAGGTGCGCGAAAACTTGCCCTTACAGGGGAATGCATCAGTAGTGCCAGAAAACACAGCAATGTAGTGGAATACATGAGAGGTGCGCGAAAACAGGGCAATATAGTGGAAGCTATGGGATGTGCACGAAAACAGGGTGATATAGGGGAAGGTATGAGAGGTGTGCGAAAACACAGCGATATAGGGGAAGTTATGAGAGGTGCGTGAAAACACAGCGATATCGGGGAAGGTATGGGAGGTGCTCGAAAGCAGGGTGATATAGGGGAAGTTATGAGAGGTGCGTGAAAACACAGCGATATAGGGGACGCAATGGGACGTTCGCGAAAACACAGTGATATAGGGGAAGGGATGAGAGGTGCTCGAAAGCAGGGTGATATAGGGGAAGTTATGAGAGGTGCGTGAAAACACAGCGATATAGGGGACGCAATGGGACGTTCGCGAAAACACAGTGACATAGGGGAAGGTATGAGAGGTGTGCGAGAACACGGCGATATAGGGGAAATTATGAGAGGTGTGCGAAAACACGGCGATATGGGAGAATGTATCAGATGTGCGAGAAAACACAGCGATATAGGGGAAGTATTTAGAGGAGCGAAAACATAGCGATCTAAGTGAAGACATGAGAGGTGCGCAAAGACACGGAGATATGGGGGAAGCTATGAGAGGTGAGCAATAACACAGAGATAAAGGTGAATCTATGGGATGTGCACGAAAAGACAGCGATATAGGGGAAGCTATGAGAGGTGCGCAAGGCACAGCGATACAGGGGATGCTATGGGTGGTGCGTGAATACACAGCGCTATTGGGGACGTGGTGAGATGTGAATGAAAACGCAGCGATATTAGGGAATTTATGAGAGGTGCACAAAAACGCATCGATATAGGAGAATTTATGAGAGGTGTGTGAAAACACAGCGATATAGGGGAAGGTATGGGAGGTGCTCGAAAGCAGGGCGATATAGGGGAAGTTATGAGAGGTGCGTAAAAACCCAGCGATATAGGGGATGTTATGAGATGTGCATGAAAACACAGCGATATAGGGGAAGGTATGAGAGGTGCGCGAAGGCACAGAGAAATTGGAGATGTTATGGGAGGTGCACGAATACACAGCGAAATATGAGAGATGCGAGAAAACACAGTGATATAGGGGACGCTATGGGACGTGCGCGAAAACACAGTGATATAGGGGAAGGTATAAGAGATGTGCGAGACAACGGCGATATGGGGGAAATTATAAGAGGTGCGCTAAAACACGGCGATACGGGAGAATGTATCAGATGTGCGAGAAAACACAGTGATATAGGGGAAGTATTGAGAGGATCGAAAACATAGCGATCTAGGTGAAGAAATGAGAGGTATAGGAGGTGCGCAAAAACAGGGCGCTATAGGGGAAGGTATGAGATGTGCACGAAGGCACATTCGATATAGGGGATGCTATGGTAGGTGCGCAAAAGCACAGCGATATAGGAGACGGGACGAGATGTGCATAAAAAAGTGGCGATATAGGGGGAGGTATGAGAGGTGCGCGTAAACACGGCGATATAGGGGAAAGTATGCGAGGTGCGCGAAAACTTGCCCTTACAGGGGAATGCATCAGTAGTGCCAGAAAACACAGCAATGTAGTGGAATACATGAGAGGTGCGCGAAAACAGGGCAATATAGTGGAAGCTATGGGATGTGCACGAAAACAGGGTGATATAGGGGAAGGTATGAGAGGTGTGCGAAAACACAGCGATATAGGGGAAGTTATGAGAGGTGCGTGAAAACACAGCCATATAGGGGACGCAATGGGACGTTCGCGAAAACACAGTGATATAGGGGAAGGTATGGGAGTTACTCGAAAGCAGGGCGATATAGGGGAAGTTATGAGAGGTGCATAAAAACCCAGTGATATAGCGGATGTTATGAGATGTGCATGAAAACACGGTGATATAGGGGAAGGTATGAGAGGTGCGCAAGGCACAACGATACAGGGGATGCTATGGGTGGTGCGTGAATACACAGCGCTATTGGGGACGTGATGAGATGTGCATGAAAACGCAGCGATATTAGGGAATTTATGAGAGGTGCACAAAAACGCATCGATATAGGAGAAGTTATGAGAGGTGTGTGAAAACACAGCGATATAGGGGAAGGTATGGGAGGTGCTCGAAAGCAGGGCGAAAAAGAGGAAGTTATGAGAGGTCCGTAAAAACCCAGCGATATCGGGGATGTTATGAGATGTGCATGAAAACACGGCGATATAGGGGAAGGTATGAGAGGTGCGCGAAGGCACAGAGAAATTGGAGATGTTATGGGAGGTGCACGAATACACAGCGAAATATGAGAGATGCGAGAAAACACAGTGATATAGGGGACGCTATGGGACGTGCGCGAAAACACAGTGATATAGGGGAAGGTATAAGAGATGTGCGAGACAACGGCGATATGGGGGAAATTATGAGAGGTGCGCTAAAACACGGCGATACGGGAGAATGTATCAGATGTGCGAGAAAACACAGTGATATAGGGGAAGTATTGAGAGGATCGAAAACATAGCGATCTAGGTGAAGAAATGAGAGGTATAGGAGGTGCGCAAAAACAGGGCGCTATAGGGGAAGGTATGAGATGTGCACGAAGGCACATTCGATATAGGGGATGCTATGGTAGGTGCGCAAAAACACAGCGATATAGGAGACGGGACGAGATGTGCATAAAAAAGTGGCGATATAGGGGGAGGTATGAGAGGTGCGCGTAAACACGGCGATATAGGGGAAAGTATGCGAGGTGCGCGAAAACTTGCCCTTACAGGGGAATGCATCAGTAGTGCCAGAAAACACAGCAATGTAGTGGAATACATGAGAGGTGCGCGAAAACAGGGCAATATAGTGGAAGCTATGGGATGTGCACGAAAACAGGGCGATACAGGGGAAGGTATGAGAGGTGAGCAAAAACACGACGATACAGGGGAAGCTATGAGAGGTGAGCAATAACACAGCGATAAAGGTGAATCTATGCGATGTGTGCGAAAAGACAGCGATATAGGGAAAGGTATGAGAGGTGTGTGAAAACACAGCGATATAGGGGACGGTATGAGAGGTGTGTGAAAACACAGTGATATAGGGGAAGGTATGGGAGGTGCTCGAAAGCAGGGTGATATAGGGGAAGTTATGAGAGGTGCGTGAAAACACAGCGATATAGGGGACGCAATGGGACGTTCGCGAAAACACAGTGATATAGGGGAAGGGATGAGAGGTGCTCGAAAGCAGGGTGATATAGGGGAAGTTATGAGAGGTGCGTGAAAACACAGCGATATAGGGGACGCAATGGGACGTTCGCGAAAACACAGTGACATAGGGGAAGGTATGAGAGGTGTGCGAGAACACGGCGATATAGGGGAAATTATGAGAGGTGTGCGAAAACACGGCGATATGGGAGAATGTATCAGATGTGCGAGAAAACACAGCGATATAGGGGAAGTATTTAGAGGAGCGAAAACATAGCGATCTAAGTGAAGACATGAGAGGTGCGCAAAGACACGGAGATATGGGGGAAGCTATGAGAGGTGAGCAATAACACAGAGATAAAGGTGAATCTATGGGATGTGCACGAAAAGACAGCGATATAGGGGAAGCTATGAGAGGTGCGCAAGGCACAGCGATACAGGGGATGCTATGGGTGGTGCGTGAATACACAGCGCTATTGGGGACGTGATGAGATGTGCATGAAAACGCAGCGATATTAGGGAATTTATGAGAGGTGCACAAAAACGCATCGATATAGGAGAAGTTATGAGAGGTGTGTGAAAACACAGCGATATAGGGGAAGGTATGGGAGGTGCTCGAAAGCAGGGCGAAAAAGGGGAAGTTATGAGAGGTGCGTAAAAACCCAGCGATATAGGGGATGTTATGAGATGTGCATGAAAACACAGCGATATAGGGGAAGGTATGAGAGGTGCGCGAAGGCACAGAGAAATTGGAGATGTTATGGGAGGTGCACGAATACACAGCGAAATATGAGAGATGCGAGAAAACACAGTGATATAGGGGACGCTATGGGACGTGCGCGAAAACACAGTGATATAGGGGAAGGTATAAGAGATGTGCGAGACAACGGCGATATGGGGGAAATTATGAGAGGTGCGCTAAAACACGGCGATACGGGAGAATGTATCAGATGTGCGAGAAAACACAGTGATATAGGGGAAGTATTGAGAGGATCGAAAACATAGCGATCTAGGTGAAGAAATGAGAGGTATAGGAGGTGCGCAAAAACAGGGCGCTATAGGGGAAGGTATGAGATGTGCACGAAGGCACATTCGATATAGGGGATGCTGTGGTAGGTGCGCAAAAACACAGCAATATAGGAGACGGGACGAGATGTGCATAAAAAAGTGGCGATATAGGGGGAGGTATGAGAGGTGCGCGTAAACACGGCGATATAGGGGAAAGTATGCGAGGTGCGCGAAAACTTGCCCTTACAGGGGAATGCATCAGTAGTGCCAGAAAACACAGCAATGTAGTGGAATACATGAGAGGTGCGCGAAAACAGGGCAATATAGTGGAAGCTATGGGATGTGCACGAAAACAGGGCGATATAGGGGAAGGTATGAGAGGTGTGCGAAAACACAGCGATATAGGGGAAGTTATGAGAGGTGCGTGAAAACACAGCCATATAGGGGACGCAATGGGACGTTCGCGAAAACACAGTGATATAGGGGAAGGTATGAGAGGTGTGCGAGAACACGGCGATATAGGGGAAATTATGAGAGGTGTGCGAAAACACGGCGATACGGGAGAATGTATCAGATGTGCGAGAAAACACAGCGATATAGAGGAAGTTTTGAAAGGAGCGAAAACATAGCGATCTAGGTGAAGACATGAGAGGAGCGCAAAAACACGGCGATATGGTGGAAGCTATGAGAGGTGAGCAAAAACACGGCGATATAGGGGAAGATATGAGAGGTGAGCAATAACACAGCGATAAAGGTGAATCTATGGGATGTGCACGAAAAGACCGCGATATAGGGGAAGCTATGAGAGGTGCGCAAGGCACAGCGATATAGGGGATGCGATGGGATGTGCGTGAATACACAGCGATATAGCGGACGTGATGAGATGTGCATGAAAACGCAGCGATATTAGGGAGGTTATGAGAGTTGCACAAAAACACAGCGATATAGGAGAAGTTATGAGATGTGTGTGAAAACACAGTGATATAGGGAAGGTATGAGAGGTGAACGAAAACACGGCGATACAAGGGAAGTTATGAGAGGTGCGCAATAATACAGCAATATAGGAGAAGTTATTAGAGGTGCGTGAAAACACAGCAATATAGGGGGAGGTATGAGAGGTACACGAAAACACAGCGATATAGGGGAAGGTATGGGAGGTGCTCGAAAGCAGGGCGATATAGGGGAAGTTATGAGAGGTGCGTAAAAACCCAGTGATATAGCGGATGTTATGAGATGTGCATGAAAACACGGCGATATAGGGGAAGGTATGAGAGGTGCGCGAAGGCACAGAGAAATTGGAGATGTTATGGGAGGTGCACGAATACACAGCGAAATATGAGAGATGCGAGAAAACACAGTGATATAGGGGACGCTATGGGACGTGCGCGAAAACACAGTGATATAGGGGAAGGTATAAGAGATGTGCGAGACAACGGCGATATGGGGGAAATTATGAGAGGTGCGCTAAAACACGGCGATACGGGAGAATGTATCAGATGTGCGAGAAAACACAGTGATATAGGGGAAGTATTGAGAGGATCGAAAACATAGCGATCTAGGTGAAGAAATGAGAGGTATAGGAGGTGCGCAAAAACAGGGCGCTATAGGGGAAGGTATGAGATGTGCACGAAGGCACATTCGATATAGGGGATGCTATGGTAGGTGCGCAAAAACACAGCGATATAGGAGACGGGACGAGATGTGCATAAAAAAGTGGCGATATAGGGGGAGGTATGAGAGGTGCGCGTAAACACGGCGATATAGGGGAAAGTATGCGAGGTGCGCGAAAACTTGCCCTTACAGGGGAATGCATCAGTAGTGCCAGAAAACACAGCAATGTAGTGGAATACATGAGAGGTGCGCGAAAACAGGGCAATATAGTGGAAGCTATGGGATGTGCACGAAAACAGGGCGATACAGGGGAAGGTATGAGAGGTGAGCAAAAACACGACGATACAGGGGAAGCTATGAGAGGTGAGCAATAACACAGCGATAAAGGTGAATCTATGCGATGTGTGCGAAAAGACAGCGATATAGGGAAAGGTATGAGAGGTGTGTGAAAACACAGCGATATAGGGGACGGTATGAGAGGTGTGTGAAAACACAGTGATATAGGGGAAGGTATGGGAGGTGCTCGAAAGCAGGGTGATATAGGGGAAGTTATGAGAGGTGCGTGAAAACACAGCGATATAGGGGACGCAATGGGACGTTCGCGAAAACACAGTGATATAGGGGAAGGGATGAGAGGTGCTCGAAAGCAGGGTGATATAGGGGAAGTTATGAGAGGTGCGTGAAAACACAGCGATATAGGGGACGCAATGGGACGTTCGCGAAAACACAGTGACATAGGGGAAGGTATGAGAGGTGTGCGAGAACACGGCGATATAGGGGAAATTATGAGAGGTGTGCGAAAACACGGCGATATGGGAGAATGTATCAGATGTGCGAGAAAACACAGCGATATAGGGGAAGTATTTAGAGGAGCGAAAACATAGCGATCTAAGTGAAGACATGAGAGGTGCGCAAAGACACGGAGATATGGGGGAAGCTATGAGAGGTGAGCAATAACACAGAGATAAAGGTGAATCTATGGGATGTGCACGAAAAGACAGCGATATAGGGGAAGCTATGAGAGGTGCGCAAGGCACAGCGATACAGGGGATGCTATGGGTGGTGCGTGAATACACAGCGCTATTGGGGACGTGATGAGATGTGCATGAAAACGCAGCGATATTAGGGAATTTATGAGAGGTGCACAAAAACGCATCGATATAGGAGAAGTTATGAGAGGTGTGTGAAAACACAGCGATATAGGGGAAGGTATGGGAGGTGCTCGAAAGCAGGGCGAAAAAGGGGAAGTTATGAGAGGTGCGTAAAAACCCAGCGATATAGGGGATGTTATGAGATGTGCATGAAAACACAGCGATATAGGGGAAGGTATGAGAGGTGCGCGAAGGCACAGAGAAATTGGAGATGTTATGGGAGGTGCACGAATACACAGCGAAATATGAGAGATGCGAGAAAACACAGTGATATAGGGGACGCTATGGGACGTGCGCGAAAACACAGTGATATAGGGGAAGGTATAAGAGATGTGCGAGACAACGGCGATATGGGGGAAATTATGAGAGGTGCGCTAAAACACGGCGATACGGGAGAATGTATCAGATGTGCGAGAAAACACAGTGATATAGGGGAAGTATTGAGAGGATCGAAAACATAGCGATCTAGGTGAAGAAATGAGAGGTATAGGAGGTGCGCAAAAACAGGGCGCTATAGGGGAAGGTATGAGATGTGCACGAAGGCACATTCGATATAGGGGATGCTGTGGTAGGTGCGCAAAAACACAGCAATATAGGAGACGGGACGAGATGTGCATAAAAAAGTGGCGATATAGGGGGAGGTATGAGAGGTGCGCGTAAACACGGCGATATAGGGGAAAGTATGCGAGGTGCGCGAAAACTTGCCCTTACAGGGGAATGCATCAGTAGTGCCAGAAAACACAGCAATGTAGTGGAATACATGAGAGGTGCGCGAAAACAGGGCAATATAGTGGAAGCTATGGGATGTGCACGAAAACAGGGCGATATAGGGGAAGGTATGAGAGGTGTGCGAAAACACAGCGATATAGGGGAAGTTATGAGAGGTGCGTGAAAACACAGCCATATAGGGGACGCAATGGGACGTTCGCGAAAACACAGTGATATAGGGGAAGGTATGAGAGGTGTGCGAGAACACGGCGATATAGGGGAAATTATGAGAGGTGTGCGAAAACACGGCGATACGGGAGAATGTATCAGATGTGCGAGAAAACACAGCGATATAGAGGAAGTTTTGAAAGGAGCGAAAACATAGCGATCTAGGTGAAGACATGAGAGGAGCGCAAAAACACGGCGATATGGTGGAAGCTATGAGAGGTGAGCAAAAACACGGCGATATAGGGGAAGATATGAGAGGTGAGCAATAACACAGCGATAAAGGTGAATCTATGGGATGTGCACGAAAAGACCGCGATATAGGGGAAGCTATGAGAGGTGCGCAAGGCACAGCGATATAGGGGATGCGATGGGATGTGCGTGAATACACAGCGATATAGCGGACGTGATGAGATGTGCATGAAAACGCAGCGATATTAGGGAGGTTATGAGAGTTGCACAAAAACACAGCGATATAGGAGAAGTTATGAGATGTGTGTGAAAACACAGTGATATAGGGAAGGTATGAGAGGTGAACGAAAACACGGCGATACAAGGGAAGTTATGAGAGGTGCGCAATAATACAGCAATATAGGAGAAGTTATTAGAGGTGCGTGAAAACACAGCAATATAGGGGGAGGTATGAGAGGTACACGAAAACACAGCGATATAGGGGAAGGTATGGGAGGTGCTCGAAAGCAGGGCGATATAGGGGAAGTTATGAGAGGTGCGTAAAAACCCAGTGATATAGCGGATGTTATGAGATGTGCATGAAAACACGGCGATATAGGGGAAGGTATGAGAGGTGCACGAAGGCACATTCGATATAGGGGATGCTATGGTAGGTGCGCAAAAACACAGCGATGTAGGAGACGGGACGAGATGTGCATAAAAACGTGGCGACATAGGGGGAGGTATGAGAGGTGCGCGTAAACACGGCGATATAGGGGAAAGTATGCGAGGTGCGCGAAAACTTGGCCTTACAGGGGAATGCATCAGTAGTGCCAGAAAACACAGCAATGTAGTGGAATACGTGAGAGGTGCGCGAAAACAGGGCAATATAGTGGAATCTATGGGAGGTGCGCGAAATCATGGCGATATAGGGGAAGGTATGAGAGATGTCCAAAAACACAGCTATATAGGGGACGCTATGGGACGTGCGCGAAAACACAGTGATATAGGGGAAGGTATGAGAGGTGTGCGAGAACACGGCGATATAGGGGAAATTATGAGAGGTGTGCGAAAACACGGCGATACGGGAGAATGTATCAGATGTGCGAGAAAACACAGCGATATAGGGGAAGTTTTGAGAGGAGCGAAAACATAGCGATCAAGGTGAAGACATGAGAGGTGCACAAAAACACGGCGATATGGGGGAAGCTATGAGAGGTGAGCAAAAACACGGCGATACAGGGGAAGATATGAGAGGTGAGCAAGGCACAGCGATATAGGGGATGCGATGGGATGTGCGTGAATACACAGTGATATAGCGGACGTGATGAGATGTGCATGAAAACGCAGCGATATTAGGGAGGTTATGAGAGGTGCACAAAAACACAGCGATATAGGAGAAGTTATGAGAGGTGTGTGAAAACACAGCGATATAGGGAAGGTATGAGAGGTGAACGAAAACACGGTGATACAGGGGAAGTTATGAGAGGTGCGCAATAATACAGCAATATAGGAGAAGTTATTAGAGGTGCGTGAAAACACAGCAATATAGGGGGAGGTGTGAGAGGTACACGAAAACACAGCGATGTAGGGGAAGGTATGGGAGGTGCTCGAAAGCATGGCGATATAGGGGAATTTATGAGAGGTGCGTAAAAACCCAGTGATATAGCGGATGTTGTGAGATGTGCATGAAAACACGGCGATATAGGGGAATGTATGAGAGGTGCACGAAGGCACATTCGATATAGGGGATGCTATGGTAGGTGCGCAAAAACACAGCGATGTAGGAGACGGGAGGAGATGTGCATAAAAACGTGGCGATATAGGGGGAGGTATGAGAGGTGCGCGTAAACACGGCGATATAGGGGAAAGTATGCGAGGTGCGCGAAAACTTGGCCTTACAGGGGAATGCATCAGTAGTGCCAGAAAACACAGCAATGTAGTGGAATACGTGAGAGGTGCGCGAAAACAGGGCAATATAGTGGAAGCTATGGGAGGTGCGCGAAATCATGGCGATATAGGGGAAGGTATGAGAGATGTCCAAAAATACAGCTATATAGGGGACGCTATGGGACGTGCGCGAAAACACAGTGATATAGGGGAAGGTATGAGAGGTGTGCGAGAATACAGCGATGTAGGGGAAATTATAAGAGGTGCGTGACAACAAGGCGATACAGGGGAATGTATCAGAGGTGTGAGAAAACACAGTGATATAATGGAAGTAATGACAGGAGCGAAAACATAGCGATATAGGTGAAGGCATGAGAGGTGCGTGAAAACACAGTGATATAGGGGAAGCTATGAGAGGTGAGCAATAACACAGCGATAAAGATGAAGCTATGGGATGTGTGCAAAAAGACAGCGATATAGAGGAAGGTATGGGAGGTGCGCGAAAACAGGACGATATAGGGGAAGGTATGAGATGTGAGCGAAGGCAGAGCGATATAGGGGATTCTATGGGAGGTGCGCAAATACACAGCAATATGGGGGACGTTATGAGATGTGATAAAAAACACGGCGATATCGGGGAAGGTATGAGAGGTACGCAAAAATACAGCGATATAGGAGAAGTTATGAGAGGTGCGTGAAAACACAGCGATATAGGGGAAGGTATGAGAGGTGCACGAAAACACAGCGATATAGAGGAAGGTATGGGAGGTGCGCGAAAACACAGTGATATAGGGGAAGACATGTGAGGTGCTCGAAAACAGCGCTATATAGTGGAAGCTATGGGATATGCGCGAAAACATGGCGATACAGGGAAAGGTATGAGAGATGCGAGAAAACACAGTGATATAGGGGACGCTATGGGACGTGCGCGAAAACACAGTGATATAGGGGAAGGTATGAGAGATGTGCGAGACAACGGCGATATGGGGGAAATTATGAGAGGTGTGCGAAAACACGGCGATACGGAGAATGTATCAGATGTGCGAGAAAACACAGTGATATCGGGGAAGTATTGAGAGGATCGAAAACATAGCGATCTAGGTGAAGACATGAGAGGTGCGCGAAAACATGGCGATATAGGGGAAGCTATGAGAGGTGAGCAAAAACACGGTGATACAGGGGAAGCTATGAGAGGTGAGCAATAACACAGCGGTAAAGGTGAATCTATGGGATGTGCGTGAAACGACAGCGATATAGGGGAATTTATGAGAGGTGCGCAAGGCACAGCGATATAGGGGAAGCTATGAGAGGTGCGCAAGGCACAGCGATATAGGGGATGCGATGGGATGTGCGTGAATACACAGTGATATAGCAGACGTGATGAGATGTGCATGAAAACGCAGCGATATTAGGGAGGTTATGAGAGGTGCACAAAAACACAGCGATATAGGAGAAGTTATGAGAGGTGAACGAAAACACGGCGATACAGGGGAAGTTATGAGAGGTGCGCATTAATACGGCAATATAGGAGAAGTTATTAGAGGTGCGTGAAAACACAGCAATATAGGGGGAGGTATGAGTGGTACACGAAAACACAGCGATATAGGGGAAGGTATGGGAGGTGCTCGAAAGCGGGGTGATATAGGGGAAGTTATGAGAGGTGCGTGAAAACACAGCCATATAGGGGACGCAATGGGACGTTCGCGAAAACACAGTGATATAGGGGAATGTATGAGATGTGTGCAGGAACACGGCGATATAGGGTAAATTATGAGAGGTGTGCGAAAACACGGCGATATGGGAGAGTGTATCAGATGTGCGAGAAAACACAGCGATATAGGGGAAGTATTTAGAGGAGCGAAAACATAGCGATCTAAGTGAAGACATGAGATGTGCGCAAAGACACGGAGATATGGGGGAAGCTATGAGAGGTGAGCAATAACACAGCGATAAAGGTGAATCTATGGGATGTGCGCGAAAAGACAGCGATATAGGGGAAGCTATGAGAGGTGCGCAAGGCACAGCGATACAGGGGATGCTATGGGTGGTGCGTGAATACACAGCGCTATAGGGGACGTGATGAGATGTGCATGAAAACGCAGCGATATTAGGGAAGTTATGAGAGGTGCACAAAAACGCATCGATATAGGGGAAGTTATGAGAGGTGTGTGAAAACACACTGATATAGGGAAGGTATGAGAGGTGCGCGAAAGCACGGCGATATAAGGGACGGTATGAGATGTGCATGAATACACGGCAATATTGGGGAAGCCATGAGAGATGCGCGAAAACACAGCAATATAGGGGGAGGTATGAGAGGTGCACGAAAACACAACGATAAAAGGGAAGGTATGGGAGGTGCGCGAAAACAGGACGATATAGGGGAAGGTATGAGATGCGCGCGAAGGCACAGCGATATAGGGGATTCTATGGGAGGTATGCGAATACACAGAAATATGGGGGACGTTATGAGATGTGATAAAAAACACGGCGATATAGGGGAAGGTATGAGAGGTGCGCAAAAATACAGCGATATAGGAGAAGTTATGAGAGGTGCGTGAAAACACAGCGATATGGGGAAGGTATGAGAGGTGCACGAAAACACAGCGATATAGAGGAAGGTATGGGAGGTGCGCGAAAACACAGTGATATAGGAGAAGACATGTGAGGTGCTCAAAAACAGGGCTATATAGTTGAAGCTATGGGATATGCGCGAAAACATGGCGATACAGGGAAAGGTATGAGAGATGCGAGAAAACACAGTGATATAGGGGACGCTATGGGACGTGCGCGAAAACACAGTGATATAGGGGAAGGTATGAGTGATGTGCGAGACAACGGCGATATAGGGGAAATTATGAGATGTGCGCGAAAACACGACGATATGGGAGAATGTATCAGATGTGCGAGAAAACACAGCGATATAGGGGAAGTAATGAGGAGTGAAAACATAGCGATCTAGGTGACGACATGAGAGGTGCACGAAAACACGGCAATATAGGGGAAGCTATGAGAGGTGCGCGAAGGCAAAGCGATATAGGGGATGCTATGGGAGGAGCGCGAATACACAGCGATATAGGGTACGTTATGAGATGTGCATAACAACAGGGCGATATAGGGGAAGTTATGAGAGGTGCGCAAAAACACAACGATACAGGGGAAGCTATGAGAGATTAGCAAAAACACAGCGATAAAGGTGAATCTATGGGATGTGCGCGAAAAGTCAGCGATATAGGGGAAGGTATGAGAGGTGTGCACGGCACAGCGATATAGGGGGAGGTATGAGAGGTGCATGAAAACACAGCGATATAGGGGAAGGTATGGAAGGTGCTCGAAAACAGGGTGATATAGATGAAGTTATGAGAGTCTGCGAAGGCACAGCAATATAGGGGATGCTATGGAAGGTGCGCGAAAACACAGTGATACAGAGGAAGACATGAGAGGTGTGCGAAAACACGACGATACGGGAGAATGCATCAGATGTGCGAGAAAACACAGCGATATAGGGGAAGTATTGAGAGGATCGAAAACATAGCAATCTAGGTGAAGACATGAGCGGTGCGCGAAAACATGGCGATATAGGGGTAGCTATGAGAGGTGAGCAAAAACACGGCGATAAAGGTGAATCTATGCGATGTGTGCGAAAAGACAGCGATATAGGGAATGGTATGAGAGGTGTGTGAAAACACAGCGATACAGGAGACGGTATGAGAGGTGTGTGAAATCACAGCATATAGGGGACGGTACGAGATGTGCATGAATACACGGCGAGAGTCGGGAAACCATGAGAGTTGTGCGAACACACAGCGATATAGGGGAATTTATGAGAGGTGCGCGAAAACAGGGCGATATAGAGGAAGTTATGAGAGGTGAGCAAAAATACGGTGATATATGGGACGTTATAAGATGTGCATGAAAACACGGCAATATACGGAAAGGTATGAGAGGTGCATGAATGCACAGCGATATAGGGGATGCTATGGGAGGTGCGCGAAAATACAGCGATATAGGGGACGGTATGAGATGTGTATGAAAACACGGCGATATATGGGAAGCTATGAGAGGTACGCGAAAACACGGCGATATATGGGAAAGTATCAGAGGTGCGCGAAAACTTGGCGTTACAGGCGAATGCATCAGAGGTGCGAGAAAACACAGCGATGTAGGGGAAGACATGAGAGGTGCGCGAAAACAGGGCAATATAGTGGAAGCTATGGGATGTGCGCAAAAACAGGGCGATGTAGGGGAAGGTAAGAGAGGTGCGCGAAAGCACAGCGATATAGGGGACTCTATGGGACTTGCGCGAAAACACAGTGATATAGGGGAAGGTATGAGAGACGTGCGAGAACACGGCGATATAGGGGAAATTATGAGAGGAGCGCGAAAACACGGTGATACGGGAGAATGTATCAGACGTGCGAGAAAACACAGCGATATAGGGGAAGTAATGAGAGGAGCAAAAGCAGCGATCTCGGTGAAGACATGAGAGGTGCGACAAAAACACGGCGATATGGGGGAAGCTATGAGAGGTGAGCAAAAACACGGCGATACAGGGGAAGCTATGAGAGGTTAGCAAAAACACAGCGATAAAGGTGAATCTATGGGATGTGCGCGAAAAGGCAGCAATATAGGGGAAGGTGTGAGAGGTGCGCAATACACAGTGATATAGGGGACGTGATGAGATGTGCACAAAAACACAGAGATATAGGGGACGGTATGAGATGTGCATGAATACATGGCTATAGACGGGAAACAATGAGAGGTGTTCAAAAACACAGCGATATGGGGCAAGTTATGAGAGGTGCGTGAAAGCACAGTGATATAGGGGAAGGTATGAGAGGAGCGCGAAAACAGGGCGATATAGGGGAAGTTATGAGAGATGCGTGAAAACCCAGCGATATAGGGGACATTATGAGATGTGCATAAAAACACGGCGATATAGGGGAAGTTATGAGAGGTGCGTAATATTACAGCAACATAGCAGAAGTTATTAGAGGTGCGTGAAAACACAGCGATATACGGAGAGGTATGAGAGGTACACAAAAACACAGCGATATAGGGGAAGGTATGGGAGGTGCTCGAAAGCAGGGTGATATAGTGGAAGTTATGAGAGGTGCGTGAAAACCCAGCGATACAGGGGAGGTTACGAGATCTGCATGAAAACACGGCGATATAGGGGGAGGTATGAGAGGTGCACGAAAACGCAGCGTTATATGGGAACGTATAGGAGGTGCGCGAAAACAGGGCGCTATAGGGGAAGGTTTGAGAGGTGCACGAAGGCACATTCGATATAGGGGATGCGATGGTTGGTGCGCAAAAACACAGCGATATAGGAGACGGGATGAGATGTGCATAAAAACGTGGCGATATAGGGGGAGGTATGAGAGGTGCACGTAAACACGGCGATATAGGGGAAAGTATGCGAGGTGCGCGAAAACTTGGCCTTACAGGGGAATGCATCAGTAGTGCCAGAAAACACAGCAATATAGTGGAATACATGAGAGGTGCGCGAAAACAGGGCAATATAGTGGAAGCTATGGGATGTGCACGAAAACAGGGCGATATAGGGGAAGCTATGAGAGGTGCGCAAGGCACAGCGATATAGGGGATGGGATGGGATGTGCGTGAATGCACAGCGATATAGCGGACGTGATGAGATGTGCATGAAAACGCAGCGATATTAGGGAGGTTATGAGAGGTGCACAAAAACACAGCGATATAGGAGAAGTTATGAGAGGTGCGTGAAAACACAGCAATATAAGGGGAGGTATGAGAGGTACACGAAAACACAGCGATATAGGGGAAGGTATGGGAGGTGCTCGAAAGCGGGGTGATATAGGGGAATTTATGAGAGGTGCGTGAAAACACAGCCATATAGGGGACGCAATGGGACGTTCGCGAAAACACAGTGATATAGGGGAAGGTATGAGAGGTGTGCGAAAACACGGCGATATGGGAGAATGTATCAGATGTGCGAGAAAACACAGCGATATAGGGGAAGTATTTAGAGGAGCGAAAACATAGCAATCTAAGTGAAGACATGAGAGGTGCGCAAAGACACGGAGATATGGAGGAAGCTATGAGAGGTGAGCAAAAACACGGCGATACAGGGGAAGCTATGAGAGGTGAGCAATAACACAGCGATAAAGGTGAATCTATGGGATGTGCGTGAAAAGACAGCGATATAGGGGAATTTATGAGAAGTGCGCAAGGCTCAGCGATATAGGGGATGCTATGAGAGGTGCGTGAATACACAGCGATATAGGGTACGTGATGAGATGTGCATGAAAATGCAGCGATATTAGGGAATGTATGAGAGGTGCACAAAGACACAGCGATATAGGAGAAGTTATGAGAGGTGTTTGAAAACACAGCGATATAGGGAAGGTACGAGAGGTGCACAAAAACAGCGATATAGGTGAAGGAATGGGAGGTGCGTGAAAACAGGGCGATATAGGTGAATGAATGCGAGGAGCACGAAACAGGGCGATATAGGGGAAGATATGAGAGGTGCGCGAAGGCACAGCGAAATAGAGGATGCTATGGGAGGTGCGCGAATGCACAGCAATATAGGGGACGTTATGAGATGTGCATAACAATACGGCGATATAGGGGAAGTTATGAGAGGTGTGCAAAAACATGGCGATGTAGGGGAAGCTATGAGAGGTGAGCAATAACACAGCGGTAAAGGTGAATCTATGGGATGTGCGTGAAAAGACAGCGATATAGGGGAATTTATGAGAGGTGCGCAACGCACAGCGATATAGGGGAAGCTATGAGAGGTGCGCAAGGCACAGCGATATAGGGGATGCGATGGGATGTGCGTGAATACACAGCGATATAGCAGACGTGATGAGATGTGCATGAAAACGCAGCTATATTAGGGAGGTTATGAGAGGTGCAAAAAAACACAGCGATATAGGAGAAGTTAATGAGAGGTGTGTGAAAACACAGCGATATAGGGAAGGTATGAGAGGTGAACGAAAACACGGCGATACAGGGGAAGTTATGAGAGGTGCGCAATAATACAGCAATATAGGAGAAGTTATTAGAGGTGCGTGAAAACACAGCAATATAGGGGGAGGTATGAGTGGTACACGAAAACACAGCGATATAGGGGAAGGTATGGTAGGTGCTCGAAAGCGGGGTGATATAGGGGAAGTTATGAGAGGTGCGTGAAAACACAGCCATATAGGGGACGCAATGGGACGTTCGCGAAAACACAGTGATATAGTGGAAGGTATGAGAGGTGTGCGAGAACACGGCGATATAGGGGAAATTATAAGAGGTGTGCGAAAACACGGCGATATGGGAGAGTGTATCAGACGTGCGAGAAAACACAGCGATGTAGGGGAAGTATTTAGAGGAGCGAAAACATAGCGATCTACGTGAAGACATGAGATGTGCGGACATGAGATGTGCGCAAAGACACGGAGATATGGGGGAAGCTATGAGAGGTGAGCAATAACACAGCGATAAAGGTGAATCTATGGGATGTGCGCGAAAAGACAGCGATATAGGGGAAGATATGAGAGGTGCGCAAGGCACAGCGATACAGGGGATGCTATGGGTGGTGCGTGAATACACAGCGCTATAGGGGACGTGATGAGATGTGCATGAAAACGCAGTGATATTAGGGAAGGTATGAGATGTGCACAAAAACACAGCGATATAGGAGAAATTATGAGAGGTGTGCGAAAACACAGCGATATAGGGGAAGGTATGAAAGGTGCACGAAAACGCAGCGATATAAGGGAAGGTATAGGAGGTGCGCGAACACAGGGCGATATAGGGGAACGTATGAGAGGAGCACCAAGGCACAGCGATATAGGGGACGCAATGGGACGTGCGCGAAATCACAGTGATATAGGGGAAGTTATGAGAGATGTTCGAGAACACGGTGATATAGGGTAAATTATGAGAGGTGTGCGAAAACACGGCGATACGGGAGAATGTATCAGACGTGCGAGAAAACACAGCAATATAGGGGAAGTACTGAGAGGATCGAAAACTTAATGATCTAGGTGAAGACATGAGAGGTGCGCGAAAACATGGCCATATAGGGGAAGCTATGAAAGGTGCGCGAAAACACAGCGATATAGGGGACGCAATGGGACGTGCGCGAAAACGCAGTGATATGGAGGAAGTTATGAGAGGTGTGCGAGAACACGGCGATATAGGGGAAATTATGAGAGGTGAGCAAAAACACAGCGATATAGGGGAAGTATTGAGAGGATCGAAAACAGCGATCTAGGTGAAGACATGAGAGGTGCGTGAAAACATTGCGATATAGGGGAAGCTCTGAGAGGTGAGCAAAAACACGGCGATACAGGGGAAGCTATGAGAGGTGAGCAATAACACAGCGATAAAGGTGAATCTATGGGATGTGCGCGAAAAGACAGCGATATAGGGGAAGGTATGAGAGGTGCACGAAGGCACAGCGATATAGGGGATGCTATGGGAGGTGCGGAAAAATACAACGATATAGGGTAAAGTATGAGAGGTGCGCGAAAACTTTGCGTTACAGGGGAATGCATCAGAGGTGCCAGAGAACATAGCGATGTAGTGGAAGACATGAGAGGTGCGCGAAAACAGGGCAATATAGTGGAAGGTATGGGATATGCACGAAAGCAGGGCGATATAGGGGAAGGTATGGGAGGTGCTCGAAAACACGTTGATTAGGGAACTGTATCAGAAGTGCGAGAACACAGAGCGATATAGGGGAAGTAATGAGAGGAGCGGAAACACAGCATGTAGGTGAAGAAATGAGAGGTGCGCGAATACACGGCGATATAGGGGAAGGTATGAGAGGTGCGCAAAAACACAGCGATTTAGGAGAAACCATGGGAGGTGCACGGGAAACAGGGCGATATAGGGGAAGGTATGAGCGATGCGCGAAGGCACAGCGATATAGGGGATGCTATGGGAGGTGCATGATTATACAGAGATATAGGAGCTGTTATGAGATGTGCATGAAAACACGGCGATATTGGGGAAGCCATGAGAGGTGTGCGAAAATACAGCGATATAGGGGACGGTATGGGAGGTGTACGAAAACAGGGCGACATAGGGGAAGGTATAAGAGATGCGCGAATACACAGCGATATATGGGACGTTAAGAGATGTGCATGAAAACGCGGCGATATTGGAGAAGCCATGAGAGGAGCGCAAAAATACGACGATATAGGAGAAATTATGAGAGGTGCGTGAAAACACAGCGATATAGGGGGAGGTATGAGAGGTGCATGAAAACACAGCGATATAAGGGAAGGTATGAGAGGTGCATGAAAACACAGCGATATAAGGGAAGGTATGAGAGGTGCACGAAAACACAGCAATATTGGGGAAGGTATGGGAGGTGAGTGAAAACAGGGCGATATAGGGGAAGTTATGAGATGTGCGCGAAGGACAGCGATATAGGGGATGCTATGAGAGGTGCACGAAAACACCGTGATATAGGGGAAGACATGAGAGGTGCGCAAAAACAGGGCAATATAGTGGAACCTATGGGATGTGCGCGAAACACGGCGATACAGGGGAATGTATCAGAGGACCGAGAAAACACAGCGATATAAGGGACGCTATGGGACATGTGCAAAAAAACAGTGATACAGGGGAAGGTATGAGAGGTGTGCGAGAACACGGCGATATAGGGGAAATTGTAAGAGGTGCACGAAAACATGGCAATACAGGAGAATGTATCAGAGGTGCGAGAAAACACAGCGATATAGGGGAAGTAATGATAGGAGCGAAAACATAGCGATATACATGAAGACATGCGAGATGCGCGAAAACACGGCGATATAGGGTAAGCTATGAGAGGTGAGCAATAACACAGCGATCAAGGTGAAGCTATGTGATGTGCGCGAAAACAGCGATGTAGGCGAAGCTATGGGAGGTGCGCGAAAGCACAGCGATATAGGGGACGGTATGAGATGTGCATGAATACACGGCGATATTGGGGAAGCCATGAGAGGTGCCAGAAAACACAGCGATAAACGGGAAGGTATGAGAGGTGTGCAAAAACACAGCGATATAGGAGAAGTTAAGAGAGGTGCGTGAAAACACAGCAATTTTGGGAAAGGTATGAGAGGAGCACGAAAACAGAGTGATATCGGGGAAGGTATGGGAGGTGCGCGAAAACAGGGCGACATACGGGAATGCATGAGAAGTGCGCGAAGGCACAGTGATATAGGGGATGGTATGGGAGGGCGCAAATACACAGCGATATAGGGGACGTTATGAGCTATGTGAGGTGCGTGAGTACACAGCGATATAGGGGATGTGATGAGATGTGCATGAAAACGCAATGATATTAGGGAAGGTATGAGAGGTGCACAAAAACACAGCGATATAGGAGAAGTTATGAAAGGTGTGCGAAAACACAGCGATATAGGGGAAGGTATGAAAGGTGCACGAAAACGCAGTGATATAAGGGAAGGTATAGGAGGTGCGCGAAAACAGGGCGATATAGGGGAACGTATGAGAGGAGCACGAAGGCACAGTGATATAGGGGATGCTATGGGAGGTGCGCAAAAACACAGCAATATAGGAGACGGTATGAGATGTGCATAAAAACATGGCGATATAGGGCAGGCATCAGCGGTGCGCGTAAACACGGCGATATAGGGGAAAGTATGAGAGGTGCGCGAAAACTTGGCGTTACAGGGGAATGCATCAGAGGTGCCAGAAACCACAGCGATGTAGTGGAATACATGAGAGGTGTGCGAAAACAGGACAATAGAGTGGAAGGTATGGGATGTGCACGAAAACAGGGCGATATAGGGGAAGCTATGAGAAGTGCGCGAAAACACAGCGATATAGGGGACGCAATGGGACGTGCGCGAAAACACAGTGATATAGGGGAAGTTATGAGAGGTGTTCGAGAACACGGCGATATAGGGTAAATTATGAGAGGTGTGCGAAAACACGGCGATACGGGAGAATGTATCAGACGTGCGAGAAAACACAGCAATATAGGGGAAGTATTGAGAGGATCGAAAACTTAACGATCTAGGTGAAGACATGAGAGGTGCGCGAAAACACAGCGATATAGGGGACGCAATGGGACGTGCGCGAAAACGCAGTGATATGGAGGAAGTTATGAGAGGTGTGCGAGAACACGGCGATATAGGGGAAATTATGAGAGGTGAGCAAAAACACAGCGAAATAGGGGAAGTATTGAGAGGATCGAAAACAGCGATCTAGGTGAAGACATGAGAGGTGCGCGAAAACATGGCGATATAGGGGAAGCTATGAGAGGTGAGCAAAAATACGGCGATACAGGGGAAGCTATGAGAGGTGAGCAATAACACAGCGATAAAGGTGAATCTATGGGATGTGCGCGAAAAGACAGCGATATAGGGGAAGGTATGAGAGGTGCACGAAGGCACAGCGATATAGGGGATGCTATGGGAGGTGCGGAAAAACAGCGATATAGGGTAAAGTAGGAGAGGTGCGCGAAAACTTGGCGTTATAGGGGAATGCATCAGAGGTGTGAGAAAACACAGCGATGTAGGGGAAGACATGAGAGGTGCGCGAAAACAGGGCAATATAGTGGAAGCTATGGGACGTGCGCGAAAACACAGTGGTATAGGGGATGGTATGAGAGGTGTGCGAGAACACGGCGATATAGGCGAAATTATGAGAGGTGCGCGTAAACACGGCGATACAGGACAATATATCAGATGTGTGAGAAAACACAGCGATATAGGGGAATTAATGAGAAGAGCGAAAACAGCGATCTTGGTGAAGACATGAGAGGTGCGCGAAAACACGGCGATATAGGGGAATCTATGAGAGGTGAGCAATAACACAGCAATAAAGCTGAAGCTATGGGATGTGCGCGAAAAGACAACGATATAGGGGAAGTTATGAGAGGTGCGTGAAAACCCAGCGATATAGGGGACGTTAAGAGATGTGCACGAAAACACGGCGATATTGGGGAAGCCATGAGAGGTACACAAAAATACAACGATATAGGAGAAGTTATGAGAGGTGCGTGAAAACACAGCGATATAGGGGGAGGTATGAGAGGTGCACGAAAACACAGCGATATAGGGGAAGGAATGGGAGGTGCGCGAAAACAGGGCGATATAGGGGAAGGTATGAGAGGTGCGCGAAGGCACAGCAATATTGGGGATTCTATGGGAGGTGCGCGAAAACACAGTGAAATAGGGGAAGAAATGAGAGGTACGCAAAAACAGGGCAATATAGTGGAAGCTATGGGATGTGCACGACAACACGGAGATACAGGGGAATGCATCAGAGGTGTGAGAAAACGCAGCGATATAGGGGACGCTATGGGACTTGCGCGAAAACACAGTGATATAGGGGAAGGTATGAGACGAGCACGAATACACGGCGATATTGGGGAAGCCATGAGAGGTGCGTGAAAACACAGCGATATAGGGGAAATTATAGGAGGAGCGCGAAAACAGGGCGATATAGGGGAAGGTATGAGAGGTACACGAAGACACAGCGATATAGGGGATGCTATGGGAGGTGCGCGAAAACACAGTGATATAGGTGACGTTATGAGATGTGTGTGAAAACACGGCGATATTCGGGAAGCCATGAGATGTGCACAAAATTACGGCGATATAGGAGAAGTTATGAGAGGTGCGTGAAAACACAGCGATATAGGGGGAGGTATGAGAGGTGCACGAAAACACAGCGATATAGGGGAATGTATGGGAGGTGCGCGAAAACAGGGCTATATAGGGGAAGGTAAGAGAGGTGCGCGAAGACACAGCAATATAGGGGATGCTATGGGAGGTGCATGAAAACACAGCGATATAGGGGAATGTATGGGAAGTGCGTGAAAACAGGGCGATATAGGGGAAGGCAAGAGAGGTGCGCGAAGGCACTGCTATATAGGGGATGCTATGGGAGGTGCGCGAAAACACAGTGATATAGGAGAAGACATGAGAGGTGCACAAAAACAGGGCAATATAGTGGAAGCTATGCGATGTGCCCGAAAACACGGTGATACAGGGGAATGCATCAGAGGTGCGCGAAAACACAGTGATATGGGGGAAGTTATGAGAGGTATGCGAGAACACGGCGATATAGGGGAAATTATGAGAGGTGTGCGAAAACACGGCGATATGCGAGAATGTATCAGATGTGCGAGAAAACACAGCGATATAGGGGAAGTATTGAGAGGATCGAAATCATAGCGATCTAGGTGAAGACATGAGAGGTGCGTGAAAACATGGTGATATAGGGGAAGCTATGAGAGGTGAGGAAAAACGGCGATACAGGGGAAGCTATGAGAGGTGAGTAATAACACAGCGATAAAGGTGAATCTATGGGATGTGCGCGAAAATACAGCGATATAGGCGAAGTTATGAGAGGTGCGCCAGGCACAGCGATATAGGGGATGTTATGGGAGGTGCGTGAATACACAGCGATATAGGGGACGTGATGAGATGTGCATGAAAATGCAGTGATATTAGGGAAGGTATGAGAGGTGCACAAAAGCACAGTGATATAGGAGAAGTTATGAGAGGTGTGCGAAAACACAGCGATATAGGGGAAGGTATGAGAGGTGCATAAAAACACGGCGATATAGGGGCAGGTATGAGAGGTGCGCGTAAACACGGCGATATAAGGGAAAGTATGAGAGGTGCGCGAAAACTTGGCGTTACAGGGGAATGCATCAGAGGTGCCAGAAAAAACAGCGATGTAGTGGAATACATGAGAGGTGCGCGAAAACAGGGCAATATAGTGGAAGCTATGGGATGTGCACGAAAACAGGGCGATATAGGGGAAGCTATGAGAGCTGCGCGAAAACACAGCGATATAGGGGACGCTATGGGACGTGCGCGAAAACACAGTGATATAGGGGAAGGTATGAGAGGTGTGCGAGAACACGGCGATATAGGGTAAATTATGAGAGGTGTGCGAAAACATGGCGATACGGGAGAATGTATCAGACGTGCGAGAAAACACAGCGATATAGGGGACGCTATGGGACATGCGCAAAAAAACAGTGATACAGGGGAAGGTATGAGAGGTGTGCGAGAACACGGCGATATAGGGGAAATTGTAAGAGGTGCGCGAAAACATGGCAATACAGGAGAATGTATCAGAGGTGCGAGAAAACACAGCGATATAGGGGAAGTAATGATAGGAGCGAAAACATAGCGATATACGTGAAGACATGTGAGATGCGCGAAAACACGGCGATATAGGGTAAGCTATGAGGGGTGAGCAATAACACAGCGATCAAGGTGAAGCTATGGGACGTGCGCGAAAACACACTGATATAGTGGAAGGGATGAGAGGTGTGCAAGAACATGGCTATATAGGGGAAATTATGTGATGTCCGCGAAAACACGGCGATATATGAGAAGTTATGAGAGGTGAGTGAAAAAACAGCGTTATAGGGGAAGGTGTGAAGGTATGAGAGGTGCACGAAAACACAGCTATATAGGGGAAGGTATTAGAGGTGCGCGAAGGCACAGTGATATAGGGGACGGTATGAGATGTGCATGAAAACATGGAGATATCGGGGAAGAAATGAGAGATGCGTGAAAACACTGCGATATAGGGGAAAGTATGAGAGGTGCGCAAAAACACGGCGATACAGGGGAATGCATCAGAGGTGCGAGAAAACACAGCGATATAGGGGAAGTTATGAGAGAAGTAAAAACACAGCGATATAGGGGAGACATGAGAGGTGCACGAAAACAGGGCAATATAGTGAGAGCTATGGGATGTGCATGAAAGCAGGGCGATATAGGGGAAGGTATGAGAGCTGCGCGAGAACACAGTGATATAGAGGAAAGTAGGAGAGGTGCGCGAAAACTTGGCGCTATAGGGGAATGCATCAGAGGTGCACGAAGACACAGCGATATAGGGGATGCTATGGGAGGTGCGCGAAAACACAGCGATATAGGGGAAATTATAGGAGGAGCGCGAAAACAGGGCGATATAGGGGAAGGTATGAGAGGTGCACGAAAACATAGCGATATAGGGGAAATTATGAGAGGAGCGCGAAAACACGGCGATACGGGATAATGTATCAGACGTGCCGATACGGGATAATGTATCAGACGTGCGAGAAAAACAGCGATATAGGGGAAGTAATGAGAGGAGCAAAAACATAGCGATCTCGGTGAAGACATGAGAGGTGCGCGAAAACACGGCGATATGGGGGAAGCTATGGGAGGTGAGCAAAAACACGGCGATACAGGGGAAGCTATGAGAGGTTAGCAAAAACACAGCGATAAAGGTGAACCTATGGGATGTGCACGAAACGGCAGCAATATAGGGGAAGCTATGAGAGGTGCGCCATGCACCAGCGATATAGGGGGATGCTATGGGAGGTGCGTGAAATACACAGCGATATAGGGGACGTGATGAGATGTGCATGAAAAAGCAGGGATATTTCGGAAGGTTATGAGAGGTGCACAAAAACACAGAGATATAGGGGACGGTATGAGATGTGCATGAATACATGGCGATAGACGGGAAACAATGAGAGGTGTTCAAAAAACACGCAGCGATATAGGGCAAGTTATGAGAGGTGCGTGAAAACACAGTGATATAGGGGAAGGTATGGAGAGGAGCGCGAAAAATAGGGCGATATAGGGGAAGTTATGAGAGATGCGTGAAAAACCCAGCAATATAGAGGACATTTATGAGATGTGCATGAAAACACGGCGATACAGGGAAGGTATGAGAGGTGAAACGAAAACACGGCAATACAGGAGAAGTTATGAGAGTGTGCGCAATAATATAGCAATATAGGAGAAGTTTTTAGAGGTGCGTGAAAACACAGCAATATAGGGGGAGGTATGAGAGGTATACGAAAACACAACGATATAGGGGGAACGTATGGGAGGTGCTCGAAAGCAGTGTGATATAGGGGAAGTTATGAGAGGTGCCGTGAAAACACAGCGATATAGGGGGACGCAATGAGACGTTCCGCGAAAACACAGTGATACAGGGGAAGGTATGAGAGGTGTGCGAGAACACAGCGATATAGGGGAAATTATAAGAGAGTGTGCGAAAACACGGTGATATGGGAGAATGTATCAGATGTGCGGGAAAAACACAGCGATATAGGGGAAGTATTTAGAGGAGCGAAAACATAGCGATCAAGTGAAGACATGAGAGGTGCGCAAAGACACGGAGATATGGGGGAAGCTATGAGAGGCGAGCAAAAACACGGCGATACAGGGGAAGCTATGAGAGGTGAGCAATAACACAGCGATAAAGGTGAATCTATGGGATGTGCGCGAAAAGACAGCGATATAGGGGAAGCTATGAGAGGTGCGCAAGGCACAGCAATACAGGGGATGCTATGGGAGGTGCGTGAATACGCAGCGCTATAGGGGACGTGATGAGATGTGCATGAAAACGCAGCGATATTAGGGAAGTTATGAGAGGTGCACAAAAAACGCATCGATATAGGCGAAGTTATGAGAGGTTGTGTGAAAACACAGCCGATATAGGGAAGGTAGGAGAGGTGCACCGAAAACACGGCGATATAGGGGAAGTTATGAGAGGTGCTCGAAAGCATGATGATATAGGGGACGTTATGAGAGGTGCGCAAAAATACAGCAATATATGAGAAGTTATGAAGAGGTGCGTGAAAACACAGCGACATAGGGGGAGGCATGAGAGGTAAACGAAAACACAGCGATACTAGGGGGAAGGTATAGGTGGTGCTCGAAAGCAGGGCGATATACGGGAAAATTATGAGAGGTGCGTAAAAACCCAGCGATATAGGGGATGTTATGAGATGTGCATGAAAACACGGCGATATAAGGGAAGGTATGAGAGGTGCGCGAAAGGCACAGACAAATTGGGGATTGTTATGGGAGGTGCACGAATACACAGCGAAATAGGGGACGTTATGAGATGTCCATGAAAACACAGCGATATAGTGGAAGGTATGAGAGGTGCATGAAAACACAGTGATATAAGGGAAGTTATAGGAGGTGCGCGAAAACGGCAATTATAGGGGAAGGTATGAGAGGTGCACGAAAACGCAGCGATATAAGGGAAGGTATAGGAGGTGCGCGAAAACAGGGCGATATAGGGGAAGGTATGAGAGGTGCACAAAGGCACAGCGATATAGGGGATGCTATGGGATGTGCACGAAAAACACAGCGATATAGGAGACGGTATGAGATGTGCATAAAAACATGCCGATATACAGGGAGGTATGAGAGGTGCGCGTAAACACTTCGATATAGGGGAAAGGTATGAGAGGTGCGCGAAAACTTGGCGTTACATGGGAATGCATCAGAGGTGCGAGAAAACACAGCGATGTAGTGGAAAGACATGAGAGATGCGCGAAAACAGGGCAATATAGTGGAAGGTATGGGTTGTGCGCGAAAACAGGGCGATATAGGGGAAGGTATGAGAGGTGCGCGAATACACAGCGATATAGGGTACGCTAAGGGACGTGCGCGAATACATAGTGATATAGGGGAAGGTATGAGAGGTACACGAATACACAGCGATAAGGGGAAGGTATGGGAGGTGCTCGCTAGCAAATAAGGAGATATAGAGGAAGGTATGAGAGGTGTGCGAAGGCACAGCAATATAGGGTATGTTATGGGAGGTGTGCGAAAACACAGTGATATAGGGGGAAGACATGAGAGGGTGCGCGAAAACAGGGCAATATAGTGGAAGCTCGGCGATGTGCCTGATAACAGGGCGATATAGGGGAAGTTATGAGAGGTGCGCGCGAAAACACAGTGATATAGGGGAAGCTATGGGACATGCGCAAAAAAACAGTGATATAGGGGAAGGTATGAGAGGTTGTGCGTGAACACGGCGATATAGGGGAAATTGTAAGAAGTGTGCGAAAACATGGCAATACAGGAGAATGTATCAATGTGTGCGAGAAAACACAGCGATATAGGTGGAAGTATTGAGAGGAGGCGAAAAACAGCGATCTAGGTGAAGACATGAGAGGTGAGCAAAAACACGGCGATACAGGGGAAGCTATGAGAGGTGAGCAATAACACAGCGATAAAGCTAAATCTATGGGATGTGCGCAAAAATACAGCGATATAGGGGAAGCTATGAGAGGTGCACAAGGCACAGCGATATAGGGAATGCTATGGGAGGTGCACGAATACACAGCGATATAGGGGACGTGATGAGATGTGCATGAAAACTCAGCGATATTAGGGAAGGTATGAGAGGAGCACAAAAACTCAGTGATATAGGAGAAGTTTATGAGAGGTGTGTGAAAAACACAGCGATATAGGGGAAGGTATGAAAGGTGCACGAAAACACAGCGATATAGGGGAAGGAATCGGAGGTGCGCGAAAACTGTGCGATATTGGGGAAGGTATGAGAGGTGCGCGAAGGGACAGTGATCTAGGGGATGCAAATGGGAGGTGCGCGAATACACAGCGATATAGGGGACGTTATGAGATGTGCATAAAAAACACCGGCAATATAGGGGAAGTTATGAGAGGTACACAAAAAATACAGCAATGCAGGAGAAGGTATGAGAGGTGCGTGAAAACACAGCGATATAAGGGGGAGGTATAGAGAGGTACACGATAAAACACAGCGATATAAGGGAAGTTATGGGAGGTGCTCGAAAAACAGGGTGATATAGGGAAAGGTATGAGAGGTGTGCGAAGGCACAGCTATATAGGGGATGGGTATGGGAGGTGCACGGAAAACACAGCAATATAGGGGAAGATATGAGAGGTTTGCAAAGAAACACGTTGATACAGGGAACAGTATCAGAAGTGCGAGAACACAGCGATATAGGGGAAATAATGAGAGGAGCGAAAACACAGCGATATAGGTGAAGACATGAGAGGTGCGCGAAAACACGGCAATATAGGGGAAGCTATGAGAGGTAAGCAATAACACAGCGATAAAGTTGAAGTTATGGGATGTGCGCGAAAACAGGGCGATATAGGGGGAAGATATGAGAGGTGCGCAAAAACACAGACGAGGTATGCGAAGCCATGAGAGGTGCGCAGGGGAAACAGGGCGATATAGGGGAAGGTATGAGCGGTGCGCGAAGGCACAGCGATATAGGGGATGCTATGGGAGGTGCGTGAATACACAGAGATATAGGAGACGTTATGAGATGTGCATGAAAACACGGCGATAGTCGGGAAGCCATGAGAGGTGTGCGAAAACACAGCGATATAGGGGAAGGTATGAGAGCTGCGTGAAAACACAGTGATATAGGGGAAGGTATGAGAGGAGCGCGAAAACAGGGCGATAGAGGGGGAGGTTATGAGAGGTGCGTGAAAACCCAGCGACATTGGGGACGTTATGAGATGTGCATGTGAAGGAATGGGAGGTGCGCGAAAACAGGGCGATATTTGGGAAGGTATGAGAGGTGCGCGAAAGCACAGCGATATAAGGGAAGCTATGGGAGATGCGCGAATATACAGCGATATAGAGGACGTTATGAGATGTGCATAACAACACGGCGATATAGGGGAAGCTATGAGAGGTGAGCAATAACACAGTGATAAAGGTGAATCTATGGGATGTGCACGAAAAGACAGCGACATAGGGGAAGATATGAGAGGAGTGCGAGAACACGGCGATATAGGTGAAATTATGAGAGGTGCGCGAAAACATGTTGATACAGGCATCTGTATCAGAAGTGCGAGAACACAGAGCGATATAGGGGAAGTAATGAGAGGAGTGGAAACACAGCGATATAGGTGAAGAAATGAGCGGTGCGCGGAAACACGGTGATATAGGGGAAGGTATGAGGTGCGCAAAAACACAGCGATGTAGGCGAAGCCATGGGAGGTTCACGGAAAACAGGGCGATATGGGGAAAGGTATGAGTGGTGCGCAAGGCACAGCGATATAGGGGATGCTATGGGAGGTGCGTGAATACACAGAGATATAGGGGACGTGATGAGATGTGCATGAAAACGCAGTGATATTAGGGAAGGTATGAGAGGTGCACAAAAACACAGCGATATAGGAGAAGTTATGAGAGGTGTGCGAAAATACAGCGATATAGGGGAAGGTATGAGAGGTGTGCGAAGGCACAGCGATATAGGGGACGCTATGAGATGTGCATGAAAACACGGCAATATAGGGGAAGGTATAAGAGCTGCACAAAAATAAAGTGATATAGGAGAAGGTATGAGAGGTGCGTGAAAACACAGCGAGATAAGGGAAGGCATGAGAGGTGCAGGAAAACACAGCAATATTGGGGAAGATATGGGTGTTGCGCGAAAGCCGGGCGATATAGGGGAAGTTATGAGAGGTGCGCGAAGGCACAGCGATATAGGGGATGCTATGAGAGGTGCGCGAAAACAACGTGATATAGGGGAAGACATGAGAGGTGCGCAAAAACAGGGCAATATAGTGGAACCTATGGAATGTGCGCGAAAGCACAACGATACAGGGGAATGTATCAGAGGTGCGAGAAAACACTGCGATATAGGGGACGCTATGGGACATGCGCAAAAAAACAGTGATATGGGAAAGGTATGAGAGCTATGCGAGAACATGGCGATATAGGGGAAATTGTAAGAGGTGCGCGAAAACATGGCAATACAGGAGAATGTATCAGATGTGCGAGAAAACACAGCGATATAGGGGAAGTATTGAGAGGATCGAAAACATAGCGATCTAGGTGAAGACATGAGAGGTGTGCGAAAACATGCGATATAGGGGAAGCTCTGAGAGGTGAGCAAAAACACGGCGATACAGGGAAGCTATGAGAGGTGAGCAATAACACAGCGATAAAGCTGAATCTATGGGATGTGCGCAAAAAGACAGCGATATAGGGGAAGATATGAGAGGTGCGCAAGGCACAGCGATATAGGGGATGCTATGGGAGGTGCGTGAAAATACAGCGATATAGGGGACGTGATCAGATGTGCATGAAAACTCAGCGATATTATGGTAGATATGAGAGGTGCACAAAAACACAGCGATGTAGGAGAAGTTATGAGAGATGTGTGAAAACACAGCGATATAGGAGAAGGTATGAGAGGTGTGTGAAAACACAGCGATATAGGGGAGGTATGAGAGGTGCATGAAAACACGGCGATATAGGGGAAGATATGGAAGGTGCGCGAAAACAGGGCGATATAGGGAAGGTATGAGAGGTGCGCGAAGGTACAGCATTATAAGGGATACTATGGGATGTGCGCGAATACACAGCGATATAGGGGATGTTATGAGATGTGTATAAAAACACGGCAATATAGGGAAGATATGAGAGGTGCGCAAAAATACAGCAATACAGGGGAAGTTATGAGAGGTGCGTGAAAACACAGCGATATAAGGGGAGGTATGAGAGGTACACGAAAACACAGCGATATAGGCGAAGGTATGGGAGGTGCTCGAAAACAGAGCGATATAGGGAAAGGTATGAGACGTGTGCGAAACACAGCAATATAGGGGATGGTATGGGAGATGCACGAAAACACAGTGATATAGGGGAAGACATGAGAGGTGTGCGAGAACACGGCGAAATAGGTGAAATTATGAGAGGTGCGCGAAAACACGGCGACATAGGGGAAGGTATGAGAGGTGTGCAAAAACACAGCGATGCAGGCGAAGCCATGGGAGGTGCACGGGAAACAGGGCGATATAGGGGAAGGTATGAGCGATGCGCGAAAGCACAGCGATATAGAGGATGCAATGGGAGGTGCGTGAATACACAGAGATGTAGGAGACGTTATGAGATGTGCATGAAAACATGGCGATATTGGGGAAGCCATGAGAGGTGTGCAAAAATACAGCGACATAGGGGAAGCTATGAGAGGTGCGCGAAGGCACAGCGATATAGGGGATGCTATGACAGTTGCGCAAATACACAGCGATATATGGGACGTAAAGAGATGTGCATGAAAACGCGGCGATATAGGGGAAGCCATGAGTGGTGCGCAATAATACGGCGATATAGGAGAAATTATGAGAGGTGTGTGAAAACACTGTGATATAGGGGGAGGTATGAGAGGTGCACGAAAACACGGCGATATTAGGGAAGGTATGGGAGGTGCGCGAAAGCAGGGCGATATAGGGAAGTTATGAGAGGTGTGCGAATGCACAGCGATATAGGGGATGCTATGAGAGGTGCGCGAAAACACCGTGATATAGGGGAAGACATGAGAGGTGTGCAAAAACAGGGCAATATAGTGGAACCTATGGGATGTGCGTGAAACCACGGCGATACAGGGGAATGTATCAGAGGTGCGAGAAAACACAGCGATATAGGGGATGCTATGGAGGTGCGCGAAAACACAGCGATATAGGAGACGGTATGAGATGTGCATAAAAACATGGTGATTATAGGGGGAGGTGTGAGAGTTGCGTGAAAACTTGGCGTTACAGAGGAATGCATCAGAGGTGCTAGAAAACACAGCTATGTAGTGGAATACATGAGAGGTGCGCAAAAACAGGGCAATATAGTGGAAGCTATGGGATGTGCACGAAAACAGGGCGATATAGGGGAAGCTATGAGAGGTGCGCGAAAACACTGTGATATAGGGGGAGGTATGAGAGGTGCACGAAAACACGGCGATATTAGGGAAGGTATGGGAGGTGCGCGAAAGCAGGGCGATATAGGGGAATTTATGAGATGTGCATGAAAACACGGCAATATAGGGGAAGGTATAAGAGCTGCACAAAAATAAAGTGATATAGGAGAAGGTATGAGAGGTGCGTGAAAACACAGCGAGATAAGGGAAGGCATGAGAGGTGCAGGAAAACACAGCAATATTGGGGAAGATATGGGTGTTGCGCGAAAGCCGGGCGATATAGGGGAAGTTATGAGAGGTGCGCGAAGGCACAGCGATATAGGGGATGCTATGAGAGGTGCGCGAAAACACCGTGATATAGGGGAAGACATGAGAGGTGCGCAAAAACAGGGCAATATAGTGGAACCTATGGAATGTGCGCGAAAGCACAACGATACAGGGGAATGTATCAGAGGTGCGAGAAAACACTGCGATATAGGGGACGCTATGGGACATGCGCAAAAAAACAGTGATATGGGAAAGGTATGAGAGCTGTGCGAGAACATGGCGATATAGGGGAAATTGTAAGAGGTGCGCGAAAACAT